>NW_024497963.1:998553-1126053 GCF_017590055.1 Onychostruthus taczanowskii | reverse complement strand
AAGCATATGATGTCTGATAGAACAACTGTTTGCATTGCCTACTTCTGTGCTTTTTAGTGACAGAGGAATGTTTTACAAAATAAGGTGCAATAAATAAATAAAATATCAGCATGCACACAAAGTCCATTATTTGTTAATGACTTCTGTGTTTGTGGCTCTCTGGAACTGAAAATTGACTCTATTACAATATGTTTAAAACTTGGCATCATGTACTTGTAAACCTGGAGATTTTCTAACAATAAAATCAAAGCCAAAATGTATTGTTTCTTCAATAGAGTCATAGCTAAAGCATTATTTTCTCCCAATATTATTCCCAGAATGGTTAAAGTGTTTAGAAACATTCTCCTTTTATTTCTTTTCCTATAAAGTGTCCATTCTTGTTTTGTCCAGCCCCTATTAAGTTAACCTGAAAAAGGTTGAGTCCCTTTGTTTCAATGACTTGTGATGTGATGTTGCTGCTCATATTTCACTTGGTGTTGCTCAAATTGCCAATCACGGATCTCGCGTCCTATCCGCTGTCAGCTCGGTTTGGATTATCACCTCGGATGCGGGGTTCCCCGATCGCACTCCGTGCTGAGCACTTCCACGCTCCCTTTTATACAGTCTCATTTTTCTAATGAGAATGCAAATGAAAGAAAAGCTGTGTGAAACGGCTATAGATGAGTTGCTTGTCAAAAATGTTTTACTTTAGGGGAAAAAAAAAAGCGCCAATAGCTCGCTCAACAGGGTAATGCAGTGCATGTTCTAGATGGACTCCTCTTTAGAGTTGTGGCACATGGCCAAATATGAAGGCAGCACATCTTCATTGTTGCTGGTTTTCATTTCTGGTGCTTAAACAACTCATGCAGGTTTTGACAGCTTTTTTTTTTTTAATATATTAACATAAACCACTTTATTGCAGTAGCATGTTTTCAATAGAAAATATAAATGTTGGCTTACAAAAAGATTTTTATTTTTTTAAAGACCATACACATTTCTTTCTGTTCTTAGGAAAACATAGAAATAATGTTGCATGTAGGGAACTTCAAAAGTTACTCTATTATAAAATATGAATCAAAATACCATAAAAACACAATAAAAAGAGTCATTCTTTCTGAGAGACCATTTTGGAAGTCAGCTGCATGCCTGCAGTTGTATGTAATGTTGGTATGTGCAGGGAGATATGACTGGAAGATGAAATTATTCCTACTGAAGACTACTAGAGATCTGTACAAAACTAACCTATAATTAGATTTAAATATTATATGTATTCACTTTGCTTACTTTGGCTTTTATTGATTTATTTATAATGAGTTAAAAGTATAGGGTGATATCTCAAATCACCTTGGCAGAGCTTTATGACTGCCTGAGGTCTCGCTGTTAATAATCTTATATCTATTTACCTCCATTGGTAATGAACAGGCTCATGGGTCAGCAAATCTGACTGGACACAGATCTCTCAGGGGGGGTTTCATTCAGTCCTCATCTGGAGCTGACTTTCACCTGTGGCCTAAGTGATTTGAGTGTCTCTCTGTGTAGGACACTTGCATATGTAACTAGGTAATTAGGAAATTCGTTGTGTGTGGAAGAAAAAAAGCAATTTTTGTACTAATGCAAGTTATTACGTGCACTCCAACAGCCCTCAGAAAAGCTGTGTGAAAGGAAAGGCACATGGCACTGTGATGCTAATGGTTACAGGACAGATTTGCAGCATAGCCCATCCTCTGCAGCTGGAACTAGATTTTAAACCAGCAGAGATTCTACCTGGGCTCAGATGCTTGTCAAAACACATCCAGATTCCCAGAGGACTTCAGCATTTTGGGTGCTGAGCTTGTGTAGCAATTCAGCTGTAAATGTCACAGTAGGAACAGATGGACATCAAGCACTTTAGTAAATCTCACTTAGACTTTGGTGAACAGAAAAATTTGACATTTTTACCCTAATTATAGGTGCTGAGCACCGAAACATTTGACCAGAGAGCTTTTGAAAACGTTGTCTTAAAATATTTCCTGTTCAGGAGTGATTAGCCAATACAGATTTCAATTTAAATTTTAATTAAAGCTTATTTGTTATGTGCAGTATTAGCTTGCAACACTTTTTTTTTTTTTAAAAAGAAAAGATGTTATCTTTATAGAATTGACTTATTTGGAAACTTAACATAAGCTTCCAAGCCCACAGAAAATATGGTGATGTGTTTCTGTTTAAAATATGTTTTAAAAAGTAATTCACTGTAAAATGATTTTGCAGTACTACTTTAGAAATAATTTTGAATGTCTTAGATAGGAGTCTCTTAAACCCTGACTCTAAAATCCAGATATACAGAAAACTTACAGGAATACAGTTTCACTACTCAGTTTTTTAGCCATGCAGTTTGCACATGACCTGATTATCACTTTGAAAACATCTGGGTTGACTAGTGATAGGAAAAAGCCTATCAGTGCTGATGTATGAAACAGCCCTGGCCCGGCATATAAATGGACACAGGGTGTCTATTGACATCAACAGATGTTGTAGGTAGGGGAGGTACTTGAAATATTACAATTTTATCTGTGAATGACTGTTGGGGCAGTTTCACTGATCATAATACCTCAAAAATTTAATTTTTAAGAAGCGCCTGTCCAGTCAGTCTTGAATTTATTGAGCTAGTGAGTGGCTTTCTTTCAATGCAGCACTGTTCTGTGCAGCCTGTGTCGATTGCATGGCTCTAATTAAATCCATGCAAGGGCTGTGCTTTATGCTGTTATTAAACAGCAGAGTGTTAACATTGATTTAGCAGGCTTTAGAAGCAGTTATCCTGGAGAGGTGGTGTGGCTAGGAGTCACCTGCTTCTGCAGAAACAAAACATAAAGCCAGGCTTCTCCCTAGCAGTTCTGGACAGATGAAATAAAAATCCCTAACTGTTCTGGACAGATTAAAAAATAATGATTCAGGTATCTCAGGTGCAGGCTAAGACTTCCAAGAAATCACCTGATGACTGACAAAGACAGAAGAAAATTAGGGGAAAAACAAACATAAAGAACTCCTGAAATGTGTGTGTGGGTTGGTTGGTTTTGTTTTTTTGTTGTAGTTGTTTTGGTGATTAGAGGGAAATGGTGTGAGTAGTTGGGGAGGGTCTCTTGCAGTTAAGCCTGAACTCAAACCTTTCACCATTCTGACAGAGGCTTTAAATACATCCCATGGTGCACTAACATACCCTGCCCACTGCCCAGAGTGCTGATCAGCTGGTCTCTCCCTATGGGGGGATTAAACAGGAAGAGTGAAATAAAGAGACAGCAGTGAAAAAGAGAATCACAGGACCAAAAATAGATTTGAATGACTTTAAAGGCATAGGTGTGACTGCCTCATGAAAGCTTGGGCATCTCTTGGTTGGTACATGAGGTACCTAACCCTCAGGAGAGATTTTCTATAGGGGATATGTGACTGTAGTGCTTGTAGGATACAAAATTGGAGGAAGGTTCCCACCAGGAATGGTCTCCAGAGGTGCCCATAGCTAAGCAGAAGGTAGAAATGAGCTCTGATGGAAGTCTGCCTTTAGAGGAACAAGGGGAAATGCTGGAATGTCCTTGCTTAAGCCTTACGAGGCGCAGCTCAGGGCTTCTTCCAAAGCTCATTTTAGTAGTTGAAAAGAGGAAGATCTGTCAGGAAAAGAGTCCCTCCCTTTCTCATCCCTTCTTCTACCTTACCAGTCATCCAAAAGTCTCTCTTAGAAAGGTTTTGTTCCTGAATTTTTAATTTTCCTATCCAAAGATGTGAGATGTATCTTTGTGGCTGACTTGGAGATCCCTCTTCTTTGTGCCTTGCATTGATGAACAATGGATATGTGAGTCCGCCAGACTAAAATTATGAGGACAAAAATACAAAGAAATAAGTCTGTTTTATCTTTAGTTCCATTGTTCACATGTGAGAGTCTAAGCTCCCAAGGGAAAAGAAATGTTTCATTTTTACCTAAAGAGAAAAAGGGGATATTATCTTGAAGTTAAAATGGTAACAGCTGAGTGTTGGAGAAAAACAACAAACATTTTAAGACTTGATAATATGTGAATCAGCGACACTGGGAGAAGTGTCTGCAAGATGATTTGAGTTTCAAGGACGCAAGCATACTTCATTGCTCTGATTTAGTCACCCTTGGTCATTCAGGATGTAAGTGGGAACTGATCTCATTTAGGAAATCATTGAGAGGAGATGAGTCTGAGGACTTGATTCTATCTTATCTTGACACACCGCAGTTAATAAAGAAAGGCAATTATTATGTTTTCTGGGATGTACCCTCATCTGAGGCATTGTTAATAAACATTAAAGGGCTAGTTCTTCAAAGGTGTTTAAGCACCTAGCTCCCATTGATTTCAATGAAATGAAGCATCTAAGTGCCTTTAAAAATCTGACCTCAAAGGTCATCAGAAAAAAGTGAAGCCAAAGATAAGCAGGTTCTAAAATAATAACAAGGGACTGCAGGCATATGATTCTGGAGTGCTCCTGTTACATTTTTTTCTATGTATGAAGTGTCTGCACATTATAAACCAAACAAAGACACAAACAAACCATCCCCACCTATACTGCTCAAAGCATCAAATTGCTCTCACTTCTCCAGTTGTGTCTCAGACATTTCTGCAAAACACGCTGTATGGATTTAGATAAAAAGTGAGAAAACAACAAATCCAGCAGTATCCCCTCTGCTCCCTTCAGCCTCTGTGACACAGCCCCCCTCTCCCAGGGCCAGGCCTGCCCCACCTCTTCCCTTCCTTTCCCTTCCCCAGTGTACTTGGTGAGCTGGAGGGGTTTGTTCCTCGACTCCATGTGACAAGTAAACAGTTGGTCACTGCTCTAACTACAGATGCTTTGGTTTTTTACTCAAACATATCCTTTCAGTTAGAAGAAAATACCTTGCTCTCAAGATTGGCCTTATTGAGAAAGTACAGTAGGTATGACATATTCCCAATGTCATAACTAGATAGATAGACAGCAGTGGCAAGCAAATGTTAACTTTTTAAAAAAATATATATATATAATTTTGTTTTTTAGGAAAAATCCTGAACTAGAAAATATCATGTTGGTTTGTCACTATATTTTCAGGTTTATTGCATTTTAATACAAAATAGAAAGTGAGAGGAAAGGAGGTTGCCTTGTTGTTTGTTTCTTTCATGTTAAGCCAACTATGCTGCTTATCTACTTCTTGATAAATATTGCTCAGCTACTTCTCCTTGGGATTAAGTAAATGAAAAAAAGCCCTCCACAGATAACAATAATTCCCACAGAAGAGATTTTCAAATTTAAAGGCTAAACTGAAATTTAAAATGATTTTCCTGGATTTCCGACCTAGATTCCCTGTCTTATTCTCGGTGCATTTGTCCTTTTAAAGGAACCAATATGTTTGTATAACTGATGTGAAACAAGCTTGACTCCAAAAAGATTTAACTTAATATCTGGCTAAGCATTCAGAGGGTAGTCCATCTGTAGAATGTACATTAAGGACCCTGGCTGGAGCGCAGCGAGTCATGTATGATATCAGGCACACAAATGTGACGTGATGCCCATATACTCTTGAGCATAATTCAAAGTGCCACGAAGCTCTATGGGTAGAGAAGCTATAAACACAGTTGTCACAAATGAGAAAGTCTACAGGGTTATATTCAGGCTGAAGAATGAAGAAGCATTAGAACCAGCCATCACATCTTAATGAAATTGTTAATTAGGATATTATGGAATTCAGAGCTGAAGAGAATATCTGTCCAGCAACCTTGCAGAATGCTTTAATTAACCATTTCTGCTCCAAAATTGAAGGCAGACTCAAAAGTGGTGCAGAAAGCCCTTCATAAATATACAAATACAACCAAAATGATGCTACTTTTTTTTTCAGTGGATGTTTTTAATCTTTTTTTTCCTTTCTAAACAGACCAGCACAGAACATGTGATTATAGGAATAAGTACACATTTAATCTACATAATCATCAGTCTTTCTTTATGTAAAAATGATTAGTAAATAGGGTTTTTAAGCAACTATTTAGATTAGGCATTGGCATCATAGATTAACTTATTTCTAAAACACTTGATTTTATCACTCTGCCTAATGATTTGTCTCATGATTTATTGGCTAATATGATGAATCATGTTAGATTTATTGTTTATCCTATAAATAGTGCAACAAATCATTAAACAGTGATAAAACCCAGCAGTTTCACATGAAAGTCTACCTATGTTGTCTTCATGTACAATGTGCTTGTGCTGTACAATAATTTGATGGTTCTGTTTTAGGTTTTATGATATCAGGTGAATAGGCATCTTTGTTTAAATTAAATGGTTTTACAAAATAATAGTGAAGTCATAATCTTATACTCCTGCTATATTTATTTTATACAGAAAAATAAAGCCTAATGTCTGATGTATAGTAAATCTGTGAATTTATTCACAAGAATAAATGTGATATTCTTTCTTAGAAACACCTTAAATATAATGGCAGTTTTTCATATTTTAGCATGTCAGCTGTGTTTTTCTTGCTATGGTTTCATGTTGCAGTTGACAAAAATGTTGCTTCTGTCCTGGTGATTTTAGAGATCTGAGCCCATCTCATTTCACTGATCTGAAAGGCTGGTGTGGAATATTGGTAAACTGAATATATGAAATTTGGCATTCGGATAATGGGAGTGGTCTTTTTTTTTTTCTTAAGACATAATGGCTTCTCTTGTTGCAGACAGAGCTAAGTCTGCCTGTATACATTAGGGATGAAAGGACAGAAAATAGAAGTAATATTCTTGGAAACTCCCTTAGGTCATCAGTGGGTTACAACAGACGCACTCATGATGATATTATATGCTGCAGGAGTAGATTTGCAGTATTTTAAATTGAATTATTTGGACTGTAGTGGTCAAACTTTATTGCTAAGTAGGCTATTTATGGTTTTTTTGGTTTGTTTTTTTTTTATCTCAGGGTGTTGCCACACCTTGTCTCCCCTCACCTGTGGCAGAAGAGCTTGTGCCTTCTTCAGATCCACCGTTTCACACACAGGTTCCCCCAAAATACCTGTGAAGTGTGGTGTGCCAAGGACAGCTCACCAGCACTTTCAAAGTCCAAGATAGACTGGAAACACCAGTCTTTTGTTCATCCTTGGATGCAGAGTCCTGAGCTGGTGGAGCTGTGCTGTCCCCACCCAAGAGCAGCAGATTTGCATGGCATATGCGGCACGTGTGACATTTGTGCGCAGCTCATCAGTTCTGAATGAGCCCAGGGCCATGACATTGGAAGAGCAGAGGAAAACAGCACCTGAGAGCTCGTGCTGCTGCTGGCTGTCCCTGGTACTCCCTCTGCTCTGGATGAAAAGGGTCAAAGGGATGAGGACATGGCCCAAATGCCATATCCTACCTGGGCCGCTGCATGCTGCCTGAGGCTGTAATTGAGCACCTCTCTTAGACAGCTCCTCTTTTTTTTTGGATGTCACAAGAACTTGATTTGTGTGAGAGCAAACAAAATGGGATGAGCAAGAAGATTAAATGAAGGATCAAAGAATAAACCTGTGACAAGTTTTTAACAAGCACAGCTCTTTCCTGGCCACCGTTAGGTCAGCTGTGTTGGTTACTTGATTTGCTTGTTTAGCACAATGGTAAATTATGGTGAATTTGGGTATTGATTATTTGCACTTTGTCATGGGTGCTGTGTAGCCCGGGCACTCAGACTCATCTTCTATGCCAGGTGCTTGTTCAGCTGCTTGTTCTAGCCTGCAGAAGAGCCTGAACACAAATTGGCAGAATCTATGCAGCAAGGCTCTGAAAATCATCTCCAGTGATCCAGAAAGCCTCATAGCAAGCAGAAGAAGTCCTGCTCCTTGTCACTGTGATTATGGAGATGCAGGAAGCAGGTATCCATGTGTGGCATGGCCTAACGAAGAAAGTGTGCCTTGTTTGTTAACTAACTGAGCATGTCCCTTCACTGCCCTGACCATAATTCCTCCTCTCAGGTTTTCACAGGGAAACTGCCACAGTACTTAAGATGCACCATGAAGAATAACGTGCTTTTTCTGTGTCTTGGGCACCCATTTTATTTGTAGAAGAACACTGAGCCCAGCTCAGCAGCTTCCCAGTCCTGGGTAACTGTATGCTTTTAATATTTTGTGGAAAATATCATATATGCCCTTTCTGTAGTACTCTAACCTAGCTGTATTTGGTCTCTTTGTCTCTCCTGTAATGTACTTTATAAAAAGAAGAAGAAAGAGCAACAAATAGGAGTCTTTGAAAGCTGGTAAGAAATAAAACTTCCATTGCTATTCTTAAGGGAAAACTGACAATGTTTTTGGGCCAAAGTCTGGAAAAAATGAAGTTAATTTAAAGGTAGGCAGTAAATGAGATGGCTATTTGGGATTCATATTTTGGTATGTCCAGTAATTAAACCCACAAAAATGGTCTTGATGACAGTAACCAGCAAAGAAAATGTGCTTCTCTGTGCATTTGCTCCTCCACGTGTGTAGGAGCATCACAAATTTGTCCTTTGGTACAGCACTCTTCTTAGAAAGCATGCCACCCCATGGTCCAGCAGCAGAGTAACGCTGTGGATCTTTTGAGTCTCCTGTGTAATCCTGGGCAGTGCTACAACTGATTTCACTACAGACAGGCCTTTTAGTCCTCTAAGTGTTTCTAGAGATATATTCTTGTTTATCTTAGAGGAATCTCTTGGGAAAGTTTCCTGGAATTCCTCTAGATCTGGAGGTAGAGGAGGAAAATGGAATGGAAATGCTGAATTAAAGGGAAGGGGCCTTAAAGGAATAAAAGTTGTCATTTAGCACAGGAGGAGGAAGTGGTTTATTATACTGGACCAAACAGCTAGAAAGGCCTTACTTTATAAATGCTGACACAGGCTTATCTCAAAGCAGGGTAAAGGTTATTGCATTAAAGGTTTCAAATCTGGGAAATTCATGTTCCTAGAGGGTGCATAAATCTGAGACATTTTTTAATCTCACTATGTAAATAAATCTCATCAGAAAAATAAAATTGTATTGCTTTGATTCATTTGCTGTAAACCCTTTTAATTTGATTTTGATTGATAGCTAAACCCCTTGCTTTAGAACTTTTTGAAAAAGTTTCAAGAGAAGCTTACTCACTCCCTCTGGGTAACGCAAAGTTTTCAAACTTATGAGGATGTGTTACTCCTGTATAAAATATAGCTGGCAAATATTTTTTACAGTGTAATTGCGTTTGGGTTTTATTTCACAGCATTTGTTCATCCTTCATGCCAGACTTTCAAACTCTGCAATGTGACTGACTGATGCAGTAAGTGCAGTTAATTTTAATTCTGATTTTTAGGACTGGATTTGTCAATCAATATTGTTCACTGGAGTAATTCAGTAAGTGTCTCTAATTTCTTAGTCTTTTTTTTTTCTCTCTCTCTCTTTTTCTTTTACTTAATAATTTAGAAGTGAAACTTCTCTAAGAGCTACCTGTCATTTTGGTGTTCAGAAATTGAAGGATGAGTGGCTGTTGTTTGCATCCCACATGAACACAGCTCTGGTTTGGCAACAGTGATTGTCAGTAGATTGCATTCAGTCTGTCCTCTTACCCCCATTCAGTAGGCAGCCAAGATGCCAGAAAAACAGAGCAAGCTGCATTTTCAAGAAATAAAAGCACACAGAGAGCACGAGTAACCAGCAGTACATGCTCCAAACCAGACAGATCAAATTAATTCCGTGAAGAGGGCTGGATTATATAAACACATTACATATGCCAGATATTGATGTAGGACATTATTCTCCCTTATTCACAGGAGATTCTGCTAGTGTCAATAAAAGGGTTTACAGAAAGATGTAAAGTGTCATCATCAAGTAGTAACTAATGTTTTAGTTAGCACCATTATTATTTCATATGCAGCATTACCTGATGGGAAAAACCCATTAACTTTAAAACCACAGTTGTGTGCTCTGTATTTCTTCTTGTTTGTTGTCCTTTCTACTTCCCTATCAGCTTTTAACATCAATCAACAAATTCATCCTTTTCCACATGAATAATGATCCCCTGCTGACTGGCATATCTGTCTGGAGAGCAAAGAGTGTTCCTGTTGAGCTGATCCTGCAGCACCCCTGTTTCCTAGGACACAGACCTTGGATATTCAGGGGTAACATTCAGAACTGGTAGACTAAAATTATTCCATAATTCACCTACATTTTTCTAGGATTTTACTTGTCTGTAATCCTATCACTTATGTCATAGTACAGGAACTCAAGATTCCCAGTAGCCACCTGCTGTGTTCCAAGGCCCTTCCAGACCCCTGCCCCCCCAGCTGTGTGTGCAGCAGCTCTGCATGTCAGGCCTGTAGTCGAGAAAGATGATCCCTTTTTTACTGTGCAGCCAAAATCATGGAGTTGCCATGTCAGTGAAGATAATAAGAACTGACTGGCCTAAATTGGACTTGTATTCTTAGTGCAACGTTTTTGGCAACACTGTTCCTGTCCCTCAGAAACAGCCCACATTCCATTCCTCCTTACTCAGTGTTGGGATGGACGTGTCCTGAGTGCTCATCTCCCCAAAAGTGCACAGCAATGCAGGGGTGCTGGGAGCCTCTCTCCCTGCTGTGCCCTGGTCCCACAGGAGGTGGCTGGGTGTGTCCCTGTTTCTCTGGGCACATGGAAGCTTTGCTTGCACGTGTGGCTTGGCTGAAATGCATTCCCTGGAATTAAACAAGTGTGTTTTGCATACAACATTGCAACACGGCAGTGCTGGGCTTCCTGCAGCACCTTTTCCCAGTAGCTTGCTGCAAGTCCTTGGGTGCACCCAGGGGTTGATTGTTGGTCACCACAGCTGTTATTGCTCCTTGCTCCAAAACCCTTCCAAGCAGCTCGTCTCTGCCTCAGTTGTGGTAGGGCTTTTTGTTCCCTCTGAAGGTAAGCAAGGACTGTGTTCTGAACCTTTTTGTGGGTGCTAAAACAAGCTTTGAGCTCTCTGGCTGGTCACCAGATGACTTTCAGTGGGGGATGCAGCCTGCCCAGCCCCACCATTCCTCCTTGTGAAATCCAGAGTGGTACTTTTACTAATGTTTTGCTCATCTGAACTCTTCCCACCTGCCTTCCCCCTTCCCCCAAAGGTAGAAATAGTTATCTAATAAATATCCAAGTGTGTTCAAGCTTTAGGGATGACACACATTTAATGTGGCTTATGCTATATTATTCTTGCTTAACTTTGAGCTTTTGATTTAGCATTCCAGTTTAGCAGTGGTATTCCACAGGGGATATTGTTGGTTTCCAAATCTTTTGTCAGAGTAATTGAGCATAACATCTCTGCAGGTTTGTGTTTCAAAAGATGCATTATCTTTTCTTGTCCATTTGTTCTAGCCAGGCTATTCAAAACTTTTAGTATTACAGATCCTTTGAAAGAATTTGAGGTTTAGGACTGATAATTTATGTTTCTGCTGAATTTGCAACTCTGCATGGGATGATTAATACACTTCTCTCCATAAATAAGAAGAGATGATATCTGTAAATTGGTAACAAAACAGAAGAATTTCATTAAATTTTGTATTTTGCAAGAGACTTCCATCCTTTTAAATCTTTATAAATTAAACATCATCCATGTCTGGCTCATTGAAGAATGAATGTCACATATAAGATATCTCCCTTAAATATTTTCTTGAAAGTAATCTATATGATTTACAACATATTGCAATTAACATTGACCTTTTGTCTGCTTCAAAAGAATGTGAGAACAGTTTTCTGACATCAAAGAGATTTTCTAAATTTCCAAAAATATTCCTGATGAAAGTTGTTCAGACTGGGAAAAATATGTCACCTTCATTTAAAAGTTATGGCACACTTGATAGATTATCTGCCTCTTTCCTAACCTTAGTTCATGCACAAAAGTGGATTTAAAAATACACTTGCATGTAATCATCTTTTAGAAAATGCAGATCCTCAGAAGTCAAAACTAAGAATCCTGTACTTCCTGTTTAAGATCAACTGACAATTTATTCAAGATCTGGAGGCTGCTATTCATTCTCCCATTTCTTTCCAGCCGCTTAATTGCCAACGTACAGCTGCAGTTGAGATACCAATAAATTTTGTACCTTCTTTCATCCAAAATGTAGCAAAACCAAAGAATAAAGCTCAGTTTTCACAAATATCAACAATCAACCTTATTTTACAGTTTGTTTGCATCAGTGTTTTGTTTTGTTTTGCCTTCAACCAGCAGTTACCTGTGGGAATTTTGTGGAAAGCAGACAAAGGGTCTATGAATAGGATCAAATTCCTCAACACAGTAAGACATAGAGTCCTGCTCCTTTCTATTTGCTTACTCTTTGCTCTTCGCTGCTTTGGTCCCCTTCTAAAGGTTAGGAAGGCTGCTCTGGCCACGGTGTCCTGCCAGTGTGTGACAAGTTCAGGCTCTGTCCCTCTGGGCACTTGGCTGGAGCGGACTCTCTCTGTAGCAGCCCTGACTTTGATGGCGCAGTGTTAACTGTTCAGTGGAGGGAGGGGAGGAGAGATCAGAGCACAAGTTAGGCCAGCTGCCAGCGACACTAAAATTACTCCTGTAACCACTCCAATATGTGTACCAGAATTTAGGGACTCCGATATATTCAGACAGAACAGTTTTACACAAAGGGTAGTTGAAATACAGTCTGGAACAAACTGCCGAAGTCAGCAGTAGAAGCAAATAGTGTAAATCAGCTCAAGGAGGAGTTTTTGAAGAAGGCAGGGGAAGAGCACACAGCTACTAGCTAGAAGTTCAAGTTTCAGATGATGAAACACAGATTGATTTGTATTTCCTGAGGTTATGAGGGCAGGTCTTCATGGACCATATCATCTTCTTTGGGCTGTTAAATGTTTGCATGTACTTTTGTGCTGTGTTCTCATCCTCTCAGTTTGGAGTGTTGCTTATTTCCCCCCCCACACACTCTCTTGCTTGTACAGTCTCTTTAGATAAGGCCTTGCAGAGGGGAATGCACAGCACAGAACCCCTGTTTCCTCTCATCTTGGTGAACTTCACCAAAGCCAGTGTAATCATTTAGCAACAGAGGTGCAATCAAGAGTACTTTATATAAATTTGTCTGCATTGTGTTGTTCCCTGGGACAGACTTCTAGACCTTGACACAATATTTAAGTCTACACTGTAATGGTAAAGAAATTTTGACTATGAACTCAAACATGGAAGTGTTTTAGCAGTTCAGGAAATCAAACATGGAAGTGTTTTAGCATTTCAGGGTACCACTCATCTCAGAGCTGTAATGCTGACGTGGTGAAAGATGCACATTGCAGGTGGGAAGAGAACAGATTCACTTTACTGCTCTTCAGTGATGAGCCTGTATTTTGTCCTTGTGGCCATTGATGTGTTGTTCTTGAGCAGAGAAACTCTTCCAGAAAATATCTTGGGTTTTGTTGTTGTTTTTTTTTAATATCAGGCAGTCTATAAACATAATTGTTCATTTAACAGAGCCCCTCTGCCCAATCCCGCATTTGTGACCCACTGACACTTCTCTCTCGTGGGAGTCCTGAGCTGCCTCCCCTGGTCCTCCAGGAGTCATTCTTGTGAAAGGCTGGGGGAGAGCAGCCGTGGGCCTGATTCTGAAAGGTGTTGTCTTCATAAACTTTGTCATGTCAATACAAGCTAAAAGTTTTCCTCATCTTGGCTGGGTAGACTTTGCCTTGAATTTCACCTAGACTTTTCTTTCTTTTTTTTAACAGTTCAATGTCTTAAATTGCCATTACTAATATTACATGAGAGAAGATGATTGTATTTTATTACAGGCTTCAGTTTCCAAGTCATAGATTGTAGTAAGTAGCTTGTTTGTGTAAAATTTTCAGTAGAAAATTTTCAAATGCAAAAGTTTCCCCTTATTTTCTGAATAGTTTTGATTGCAGATATGATAAGAAAAGCACAAATGTCTTTATTTTGATGCAAGAGCCCAAAATACAGATTTTTTTTTTCCTGAGATTCCCTGTGCCTTCGGTTTTTTGTTGAAAGTAACATTTATTTTCACTGAGATTTGAGTATTTCCAATATTTTCTGCCTCAGCATAACATTAAAACGTGCTCTTTGTTCATTCATTACTATGCCTACTGGGGTGCAGAAAGGGCATAAAATACCTCTTAATGATCCCCACTTCCTACATTCACATCCCTGTTGGAAATCAGACATGCTGTTTCATAACAAAGAAAAAAAAAAGGGAGGGGGAGGGGAAGAAAATTAACAAATTAGCAATTAACTGAACTTTGTAAATGACCACACAGGCTTGGTTGTTGCTTCACAGCCATTCATAACCTGTGCTGGCACAATCCCTGCTCTCTGCCTCACAGCCTGGCTGTGCTGCTATTGTGTTGAAAGCCCAGCAGAGCAGTAGCAGCAAGACAGAGCTGGCCTTACAGCAGCGTAGCAGCCAGATGATTGGATCCCATTTCCCCCAGGTTTCCCAGTCTGCAGCTGAAAATGCCTTGTAACTCTATTAGGAAAGACCTGCGTGATCAATAGAAGCAACAAGGCCACACAAGTGCGTCTCCAAGCACGATGAAAATTGCACATCCCGTCGTGCTCAGGGGACTTAATATTTTTCAGTGATTTTTTCACCCCATCCCTTGCCCTTGTTTACAGAGCAGTTATTCTGCCTCGTGCAGCTTTATTGTGAAAAGCAACTGGACTTGTTTATTACCATATTTTACTCAAAAAATTCAGTTCCGTACTCTTCTTAAGGCTTAAAGTAATATAGATTATTTTTACAAAAGTTCTCTTTAGTTTTGTAAAGATTGGTTGATATTTTGAAGTGGCATTTTGCAGTTCCAAAGAGAGGGGCCCTGCAGTCCCTCAGCCACCTCTCTTGTTTGGGACAGGAGGGCCCAGCCCAGCAGCCAGGGAGGGATGGACCGTGGGTTCCCTGTGGGGAATCACAGGTCACTCACCCCAGATGTTCTGAGATGATGTGGGGTAGATCTAAGCTCTGAAGTTGTCTCATGGCAGATTTTTTTCTCAGCAATCTTCAGAACTTTCTCGTTTTAGTGACAACTAAGAGACTGCTTATTCTTTTATGTAATTATTTTTAATTTGCTGTTATGCACACAATGCAACATTCTTGTTTAAAACTTTTTTTTAATATGAGGAAAGCAAAACACTTGCTGTGAGGTGTACAGGGAGTCTTTAACAGACAGTGTATTTAGCTTAGAGCAAATGAAAAAATAACTACTTGACTAGGTTAGCTCTGGGTGCCCTCGGGCTCTTTGAGATTAGTTTTAGATTCATATACTATGGTCACCCATTGACCAAGCTGCTTCAACCCTTATACATATCCAGCAAAGTGCTATTTCCCTCAGGCATGGTTTTCTTTCAATCATATTTAGCAAAACCATTAAACACACTTGGGGCTTGCATTGAAGAGAGAAACAATTTCATATGTTCACAATTCAGAACAACTTTCTTTTTCAGGAATTTGAAAAAATTTGGTTAGGTCTTAGTTTTTGAAGACTTTATTTTGGTGCTCCCTAAAAGGGCTCTGTATAACTTCCCCTGTAATTAAATTACTCTTGCTTTATTCCTAATGATTTTTGTCAAAAATTTTAAAGTTGATGCAAAGATGCTTTATTCCTATGCAAACAGAAAAATGAAATATTTCCTACTTTTATTTCCAGGAGTTTTTGACGGTTGATACAGGACTGGGATGGGAAGCAAATGCTACTCTGATTGCTTTTTATCTTTTTAAGAGCCCTTACTTGAGCGGCCAAATTTTGGTTTTCAACAAATCCTCAACCCATAAAGGTTTCAGCTTTGATGTTTTTTAAAGAAAGCTCTTAACGCACCTTCCCCCCTAAGAGGTTTGGGCCAGATGAGCTCCATTGAGAGTGGATGAAGAGTCCCTACAGAGAAAAGGTGTGCAGCAGAGAGGTTGGGTCCCTCCACCTCTGGCACTTGGCTGTGCCAGGCTTCTGATCCCCCACACCATTCCCTTCATGTGCAGAGTCATTTTGGCTCCAGTTCAGGGAAAATCAACACAGGAAGAGTAAGTGTTCACACACAAAGGCTGTGTGTAGGACTTGTTACTGGACCCTAAATTTGGATTTGGGAAGTGTTCCCAGATGGCCCATAAAGTTGAGTATTTTTGGTTCTTAAGTGAGAAAGATTCACTTTAAATCCTCTCTATTAAATATGGATTTATAGGAAATACTCTTCATTTGAACAGCGTAGCTTTGAACAGAGTGGAAATGCATGAGAAGGAGGTGTAGGGCTTTTTGTGTGCCATGTGTGGGTGTATTTCCCTGTGCACAGAGTTATTGTTTGTGGGAGAAGGGTGGGGAATTCTTTTTCCTCTCATGCTTATCTATTTTGGGTGGGTGTCTATGAAAGAATTATCTCCCAAATTATCTAAGAAGTAAATTATGCTCTCCCTTCAAGATTTATCTTGATACAACAACTGTGCCTGACAGGTTTCACTTAGGAGTTCAGACTCACCACTGCACTTTGACTGCTCAAAGCAGAAATCTCTGGTGACCCTCCCTCTGCTTAGCCTGGCTGGATTTTCCTTGAACTCTCCTGGATCTTTAACACATGGAGGCAAGTGCACACATCCTCTCCTGCTCCCACCGTCTTCTTTCTCTCCATGGAGATCACCTGAACTGCTGAAATCTTCTGGCTTAATTTTGATTTCTTTACCAATAGCAGTGGAATTCCTTAGATTTGTATTAAAGATGCCATGATATATGTAAGCTCTTCTACAGTCAGGTTTCTACAGGTTTAGAACTTTTACAGGTCTTTGTCTTAGCACGAACCACATTCATGTGAGAATTGTTTTGGTTTTTATTTTGTAATCACACATCTTTGGTTACTGCAGGTATTTATGGTCTTGGGCATTGAACTGTAAACATGAGAGTAAGAATTTCTTCTTTGTGGTGGGACCAAAAGGAGTGGATATCTGAACAGTTATTTAATTCTACATGTTTCCTTTTCCACAACTGTTTTGATATTCATCAAATTGCTAAAATTCAGAAAGGGAGGTAAATTGTAGACCTAACTTTTGCTAAGTCATATGAAAAATACCCACTCCAGGAGAGTAAGATTGGGGTTTAAAACTCATATTTCTGATTGTTTTCTATCTTTAAAAATAATTATTGGGGTTTAAAAAAACAAGCAGCTTTTTTTTTTTTAAACTGCTAATCTTGCTTCATTTAATGCTGCTCTGGACCAAAGAGAGACTGAACCAAATTTTGGGCAATGTAGCTATTTTTTTGATATTTCCCTCTCTCACTATGTCAGAGTAACCAGGTTGTTCCTTTGCCAAGGTTTGTTGAGCAGTTGCCTAAGATCACAGTCTTTTTAGTTTTCTATTATTCCTCTTTTCAATTGTGCATCTTGTCTTCAGTTACTGGAAATTCTAAATTTCAGCATTGAAAATGCTAAACTATCTCATCTAGTAGTTTTTCATTAATGTTTTGTGATTTAATATTTCATTGTGTGTAAAAAATCATGAGACATTATAATGTGGTAAGTACTGTATAAGTTTTATTATATTGTTTATGGCACTTAAATCCTGATGATTTTAAAGCAGTGAAAATTAGAGATATTTTTCTTAGAGGTAAAATAATTAGGGAGTTAGGTGAAAATGAATACAGTTTGTGTGTTTGATCATGCAGAATATCAGACTTTTTGAACCCTATTTTCAGTTGTTTCCTGTTAGAAAAATAGGTTATTCAAAATTTCATCCTTTTAACTATAAATTAGCACATTTTGTCTTATTTTCTGGAAATTCCGTAGTACACATGGTAGGCTACAGCAAGCATATTATCTCTGGAAAGCTTTCATATCTTCTGAAAATATTAAATGTTTTAGAGAGGCAGAGAAGAAAACTCAAAGTGAAGGTAATGCCCTAATTGCTCCTTACATGTGCACCTGAAATAAGTAACAGAAAATGTCTTAAGGTTTGAATTTTTAAAGTGACAAAGCTTAGTTCTGCCTAGTGATGTGATGACCCTGTGACAGCATCTTTGCCTCCACATCACTGCACTGATTTTGTGCCTTCCAAAGGCCAAAGGCAGACCTTGGTCTCCTTTTTTTTTTTTTTCCCCAGATAAAATATCACAAGATTTAAATCACTGACAGGAGCTTCCTGATGATCCGTGTGCGTCCAGTTTGCAAACTGGCAACACTGCAACACTTGTACACTGAAAAGCTTTTTTAAATTTATTTATTTTTATTTTTAATGAGAAGCTGTTTTTGTTGTAGATCCCTACTCTCACACACAAACAACCTCGTGGTCTCTCCCAGCACCACCTGGGGCCGATAGAGGAAGGATTTCCTGCAGAAAATACCTGGGAGGACCTGCATTCAGATCCTGTTCAGTAGCATCTCCAAGAGGATCTTTCTCTCCACTCACTTCAAAAACCAACTGGCCCAGCCAGGTGTGTAAAGTTGAGCTCTGTGAAGGCTCTGTTCATGTTTTGTGGTAGCTGACCTCAACATTGTTCCTTAGTGAAGTTTCCTCAGAAAAGATACTGACCCAAAACTTAACATGGAGATACTTTATGAATGTCTGTGTTGAACAGAGTCCAGGCAGAATTTCTCCCTTTGTGATTGTGTGAAATGGCAATCTGAATTCAGTCGTGTCTACTTTGGGCTTGTAGAAATGAGCACAAGGAATAATCCCATGTTATGGAGTAATTTTTGATGTTCCCTGCAATTAAAATAGTTCTGCGTTACGTTCAGGCAAAAACTATGCTTTGGCAGTGTGGTGAAACATTAGAGAATTCTCCTCAAATTAGTTACAGAAATTGAATGACAGGACAAATTAAGAAGAGGCAGGAGGGGGTGAAATATTTTATTTTAAAAATACTCTATAAAGACAAACATGCTGTAAATTAGCAAATGTGCCTTCTCAGTTATTCATGGAAACATGTTTGGGAAAAAAAAACCATGGGCTTGGTTTGTTTATTATTTGGCAGAATTTTCCAGTGTTTTGTCAGCTTCCCACAGGCTGCTGTGCATGGAGCTCCTTGGGAGGATCAGCAGAAGGCTTTGAGGAAGCCTCCAGAAATCACGGACCAGACATGGAGGAGAAACCTTCTGCAAACCTTTCCACCCCAAAGGCATCATTTCAAAGAGTCACATGTGTGGAGGGAGAAAATTACAGAGATCCATGGATCTACCTGCATTCTGTCCTGGATACTTCAAAAGCTGCAGTTAAAAGTAGAAGCCAAACTTCCTCTGCATTTACAGCAGGTGGTATTAATTTATGTCATTTAGATTAATAGCAGTTGTTGTTTAACAATAGCTGTTGATAAACTAGCATTGGTTTAACAACATGCAAAAAACTGCATCTAAACTTGGTGGGGGTGGGGGGAAGCGGGGAAAGCAGCCAAGTGCTCCACCCAGATATACATGTGTGTGTGTGTGTGTATCTCTGTATATATGTATATATATAAATTCCTCTGTCCATGCACAGAAATGTAACTTCAGTATGTTTACTGGAGTGGTAAAAAACAGCCACTTGCAAATTCAGTGAGACAAGGAACACCAGATTGGATCTGTATTTTTTTTTTTTTTATGTTGCTTCCAACCACAATGTAAGTGTTAGAAAGGAGGGGGAAGCTTTTCTTTTTTGGAAATATATTGGGTTTTATTGCAATAAATGCTTCTGGCTCAAAGACATCCCCAGTTAAACCTAGTAATCTGTGAGTGGAAGGGCATGTGCTGGCAGAAGAGAGCAGAGCTGTGAAAAGGATCTGTCCTTAGGACCTGTCTATCTTTTTGTTCATAATAAAAGCAAGGGAAAAAAAGAAGCAGTGTTATCAGTACACTTCTGCAAGTGAATTAGCTAGCACAGATTTGATAAAGCTTATAAACCCTCTAGAGCAATCGTGACAGTTTGCTGGCTTGGGCTTTGTCTGCTGCCAGTTACTCCTTGCTAGTGGCACTCTTTATTTATGCTTCAGTACCACGTTATCCTCTGGGCTTCAAACAGAAGGGACCTGTCTGTAAGTGTTTTGGTTGTGGTGTTAAAAAATAAGAGTGCAGCAAAACACATGCAACAGTGCCCAAGCTCCCTCTCAGCCAGTTTTCCTTCTTGTGGTGTGGCTTCGCCGTGACGGCTCCGTGCGCACCGAGGTGGTGTGTGTCTGCCTTCCACTAGAGAGTGTCACAGAGTTATTTCCATGAAGGAGAAAAGCCAAATGGTGCATTATCTGCTTTGTTGTAGGTAAAATGCATAACTGGTGTCACCTCAGGAACAGGAGATAGCTGTGCCTGCTATATGTTTTCCATTTTCTAACCAGTGCCGTTTATTCTTCAGTCTGCAGCTGAAAATGTACACAGTTCAGGAGGGGGTCACATTTTCATGCACACCAGGGTTTTTTTCTGTCCATTTGACAGCATGTACACCTTAATGTTATTGTAAATATACCATCTGACACTTTTTGCTCTCATTTGTCCTCAAATTAAATTTCTACTTCAAAATGGTAGCATAATTCTGGGGTTCATTATCACATGCATATTTCTACTACAAGGTATTGGCAAGCAGAGTTTAGATTTTGGATCAGTCTATGTAAAATTCTACACATGGGAATCTTGGGAAAAAGTTGCAGTCCATTAGCAAATTCTCATATCTGGACTGAAGATGTAAATGCACAAGTAGAGAAATTGAAAAATGGTGTTAAGTAGTCAGAAAGTCTCCAAAGGGAGATCTGGACAAGAAGCTACAGTAATAGCAGTAGATGGCTGTCATTATTAAAAGAAAAACTCAAAAGTAAGGACAATAGTAACACTCCAAATGCATAAAGTAATTTCTTTAGCCTCTGAAATTTCACATGGGAATGCAAACACAGAAAGTATTGTTTTTCAGGTGAACCATATCACTGAATAACACCTATTCTTTTTTCCTAAATGAAGGATTATCCATAAAGATACTTCACTTAAAATAATTAATTTAAAATCTGAGTACTGTGCTGACCACTGCAGTGCTTAAAGTGGGGTTTAATCATCAAGGCCAGTTTAGGTGAACTTTCCTGTCCCTGAATTCCAGCTAACTCTGCAATTTATTTGTTTTTGTTATAGGGGACTGATCCCTCCTTTCTTCCAGGTCTGTGGTGCATGGTCAACACCTGTGTTTGATGTTTTCCTTCTGCTTTAGTGAGTGTGACACCTCAGGTGATGCCAAGTGGGACTGTCCTTTGATGCCCTCCTGTCCCCACCTCTGGGGACATACAGACACCCCAGCAGGCACACCTTTATTCACAGACGAATTCCAGCTTATAGAAAGAATTTTAAAGGCCCTGGAAAAGTCAAAGACAGAAGAAGCAGGGCCAGTGAGGTTCACAGCTTCACTTCCTCACCCTAGAGGGGTGAGTGGGGCCCGAGCACCCCTCAGTGACACTGGTGGGGTATCACAAAGGGGTCTCAAAGACCTGAGAGCAGAGCAATAAAAAGGGATTTCTCTTGAAAGTGAGACAGAGGAAGGAGTACAAGTGTGAGCAATTATGTCAGGTCTTACTACAGTGAGGTGAGTAGCAGGCCAGGCTTATAATGTCAGTGAGAAACTTTGAGGTCCTGAGGGTTAAAGATCCTGAGATCCATCTTGGTAAGGAATGTACTTAAATATGACAGTTTCGGTCTGTTCTTAAAAACTTCCAGTTTGGTTCAGCTGTTTACATACCTCTGCAATTATCTCACCTCTGCATTTCCATCCTTACCTAATGGAAAGGTGAAATACAAGTAATATAACAAAATCTATTTGATTTTCTTAAAATGAGCTTGAGCTGCCACTGCGTTAGAAACTTGATAAAAAGTGTGTAAAATTGGTTTGGGAGAGTCATGTGTTGAAGTAAAAGAGGGATATTCCCATTATTGCCCGATATTCTTTGCTAAATGAAGGGAAATGCACAGCTGTGGATAACTGAAACAAGACCTGAAAGAATCTACTTGCCCCCAACAAGCAGGTTTTAAGTACAGAGGGGTGAATAATAGTAAATAAAAAGAATAAAAACAATTAGTAATAGTAGATAGTAAATAGATAATAGTAAAATAAAAAGAATCCCCATGTTGCTGACCTGAGCAGACACTGCTTTTCCAGTGGCAGCAGGAGATACAGCTCCTCAGTCCAGCATTTACTCCTCAAGCCACCCCACCTTCTAGGGGCCCTACTAGCAAAGACAAAGAGAATTGCCAATGTAGTTTTTTTTTCCTAAAAAGAACTAGAGAAAGTTTATGGGTGAGCTTTGAAAAGAAAATATTGATGATTTTTTTCATTTTGTTTTCTAGAACACATTGAGACATCAGCACAACCACAGTTACAGGAGGAGGGAGAAGGCTTCTGTGGCTCAGCAGGAAGGTGTGAGTAAATCTCTCTTTATCTCAGTTTACACTTTATAGTTAGAATTGAAACCATCTTTTTTGATATACATAGAATGTTTAATTAATGTATGAGGGCTGTGTGACCCTTTTAAGGAATTGATGAAAGCAGATGCATTTATTAATAACCAGGTGGCTGTTTTTCACTTTGTCTTCTCATATATAGTACCTTAAAGAAAAAAAATCAAAGTGAGCAGAAATGTTTTTAGGAGATTTTTGATAAGAATTGATACCTCATTACTGAGCTGCTGTAACTTTGAAGGATAGCCTGTACAGCCATACTATGTGCACTTTATTGCATGAGGGATTTCTAACAGTCAACAGAAGTTCCTTCTTGAGGACCTGGAGAGAGTGTGATCCAACTCTAACAAGTTAATCATGAACCACAGAGCAAGCACTGAGTAAACTGATAGCATAAATTGAAAGGTCACAGCCTGTATTGAGAGAGGCTGTGGTATTTTCCTCTTAAAAGAGACATGACAATTCATTTTGATCTCTGTCTCAGAGGTGCAGAGGACGGAAGGGGAGATTGTGCTCAGCTGGGGCTCAGCAGAAGGGGCTGGAAGCTTCACCACCCACCTCTGGTGCCCTCACCACCCCTGCCCCTCCCAGCAGAGAGCAAAGGCAGGCTCAGGCTGGGTCGCAGCTCTGTGCTCATCCCTTTCCTTGGCTTGCAATTCATTCAATCCTCGATGGTTTAACTTTGGTGTGCACCACAGTGGGTGTGAGGGGCACTCTGTGAAGAAAAGGTTGCAGAAATGTCTTTATTCTCCTTTAGATTTCTCACTGGATCACAAGATACCTTTGGCTTTGCACTCAGTGAAACATGTACACACATGTGTATTTGTCTGTCACATCCATAACTGATGGGGCAGTGGAAAACAGAGCACAGAAATAGTAATATACCAAATGTATTATAATTTGATCTACTAGCAGAATATGTAAGTTAGCAAGAGTATATATGTGTCAGACTGAGATAGTAATCCAAAAATAATAGAATTTGAGTTTCAGTATGAGAAAGCTGTAAATGTTTAAAGCCAGGATTGAATGTTTACCTGCTCTTTTTCCCCCCTTTTCCCTGAAACATCTCTTCATGCCAGGCATTGCATATCCTCCAGCCATTAGAGTTACTAGTTTAAACAGGAATAGATATGTAGAAGCATATTCATGCCGTACACTCCAGGGCAGGTGAACACTAAATTTACCTCCAAGTGCTTTAAATGTCAAATAAGATTAACCATCTGCTAACCCATCTAACAATTCACTAGAAGTTCTGCTCCCTGGCATAACAGACAAGGTAACCCCTTTGCTGCCTGGGAGTTGTCCAGCAGATGGTCAGCAAAAACAAACCAGTGTTGGATGATGGGCCCACTTTACATGCAATAATAATGTTTTCCTGGATGAACAGCAAACATTGCCCAAAGAATCCCACAGAAGAGTTACTATGTGGTTTACAGAAGTTAATGGCCAGGCACTAATGCACGCACACCTGTATTTAGATGGAGAAAACAGTGATATGTGTGTTTAAAGACCCCAAATGTTGCTAACTTTTTTTCAGAAATAAAGGTAGGAGCAAACTATGATAACTGAAATCTTGTTCCACAGTTAAAAAACGAGTAGGAAGAAGGGAGGGATATCCCTGTCTCCACATATAAAAAGACCACTTTGAGTATAGCACAGTTCTGCTTGGTTCAAAAGAAGCCAGGTTCCCTGGTCCTCAGTTTCAGGAGCTGAGTTGTAGTTCCACACTTATAGCAGTCTCCAACAAAAGAAGGAAATGAACATTGCAAAAGGATGCAAATGACTGTAGAAGAGCACACTGGATTTTGGAGAAGGGACACCCTTTATAATAAGCTTTGAAACCTTGACAGAAAAGTCAAATTAATTAGATTTTCCTGAGACAAAACAAAGAATATGTTTATTCAGAATTGTCTTAGAGCCCTGGGAGAAATTTGAATTATTATATTAAAAAAGCCATCCAGGAATATCATGCAAAAGACATTTGTATATAAAGAAATGGTATTGTTGCCATTGGCCTTGGAAGGGTCTCATCATGCATGACCTTGGGATCTAGTTAACATCCTGGAAAAATAGCTGTTATTACTTATTGTTATTAAAATACAAGCAGGTGCCAGTAGTATTTTCTTAGCAGGGTCTTTTATCTCAACCCTTGCCAATAGGTATATTTTGGAGAAGCATAAAATCTTGAATTCAGAAAGAAAAAAAATATCCAAATAATGCCCAGGAAGTTGGATATTTTAAAAATTGCAGGAAGGGGAAGCACATCAAAAAGTGGAGCTGCACAAAGGGCTGGAGGTGGTTTAGGGCAGGGGAAGGTGAGGAGCTCCGGGCTGGGTGGGTCGTGCCCGAGGGCTCTATGCCATGAGGGTTATTCACCAAATATTCCAACTCAGGGAGAGATTTCCCACCCTGCATCCAAACAAAATGAAGTCAGCTTTGACTCTGCAAAATGTCGATGAATTCTTCAGAGTAAATCAGCCCTGTCAGTCTGATGTGGAACTGTCACCTACTTGTGACATAATATAATATGAAATGATATTGAACAACACGCGTTTGGCACTAAATTGTTAGCGGGTTTTAGCTTTGACAGCAGCAAGTTTATTGCTTTAATCCCAAGGTCTTTTAACCCTCTTTGACATAAATTGAGGTTGGCTTTTGTGAGAAAACTCCACTTCAGTCTCTCTTCCTTTACCTAAAACTGCTTTTAACAATTTATGCTCATACATCAGACGCTCATTTTGAGTGACAAAAAGAAAAAAGATCTATTAGAATAGAAGGAAAAAAGGGTCAATTTAGGTTAAGCAGTGTATGTCTCTTTTGGTAGGCATGCCACAGCTTTCTTCAGGTGAATGTGAATTTTAAGTTGTAATCATGTATCGCTGTAGCAAAATAAAACAAATCTGTGACAAGAAGAGAGAATAAGTATTGCAGGAGAAAGGCTGATAACCTGCACAAGACTATTCTGCCTTTTTAAATGCAATTTAATTTATTGCTAAGATGGGTCCATTTTAAAACTTTACTTACAAGATCAAAGGATTTTTCTTTATGCAAACGCTGTAGAGAGACGGAGTAGTTTAGAGAGGTCACGTGCAGAAATACAGATGTATGGAACAGATACTACGTACACACAGTTTTGCTGAATAGTATAGCTGGCTGATAGCACATAATTTAATATTTCTCCTTTTTGAGACACCTTGTTTAGTTTGATAAGTAAGTACACGTTGTCATCAGGGCTCTGATAATCCCGTCACAGAAATGCATCATATATGAACTCTAACATCAATAACACAGGACAGTTTTATCACCCTTGTTTTTCTACTCTCAATTACTGTATGATGCTCGTAGTGTTGCTTTGAAATCATTTCTTTATTGCATTTAAAGCTCAGCTGAATCTGCCCTTGAACTGTTTAATAATAGAGAATGAACACATTCTCAGCATATTTGCAAATTATTTTTTTTGTTTTCTTTGTTCCCTCTTAAAGTATATTATTGATCTACCATCATTTTACAGAAGAGAAAAGGAAAATATTAGACAAAAGAAAACTTGTGATTCTCTCCAACTGTGTTTTGAAAGTTCGTATAGATTGCACTTTTTGCGTCTTCTAAAAATCACATTTTGCTGTTTCTCTCATTCCATCATTTTTTTATTTATGCTATTGTACTATTATTATCTATAACTTCTTCATAGTGACTTTGCTCCTAGCTAATATTTGAGCAAATACACAAATAAGTTGGTCTATAAGCATAAAAAATTATCTGATCTGTGATCTACAGATTTGTGTTTTCTGTTTTGCACCCTTCCCCGTGGCAATAATCTCATTTTCTGCTTGGCTTTCTGTGTCCCCTCCACTCCAACACCTTCAACTTCCTCTCTTCTCCCTGTCTTCCAACTCTTCCACCATAAAATCCTCAGGTGACTAGAGCTGACTGCTATGCACTGCTCCTATTCTCACTTATGTTCCTCACAGGCTGAAAGCAAAATTAAAACATAAACTTTACTGGATTTTTATGCTGGGAACTGCAACCCCCACGTCAGGAAAATATGAAAATAAGGAAATATTTCTAGACCTTCTATGACAGTGTTATTTTGCTTCCTAGTTATGCTATATAGAAACTATAATAATCTCTTTCTAGGTCATAATCTATCACATTCTGTACCCCGGAGATATGTTGATTGCTGTGTTATATCCCAAATATATTTTTCTATACATTAAAAGCCAAAGTAGTATTAATTTTAAGGGTTATCTCCATTTTTCCAACCTTGGCATCTGACTTCTTTTTCTTCATCCTTCTCCTTATGTGTCCTTTGGTTTGAAAGCAGGCTATGCCAAGCTGCTGATGCAAATCCTGACTTCTCCAAAAACCAAGGGCAGTAATTTCGTATCAGGGTTTGGCCCTGCAGATTGGCTGCACCTGCTGGAGCAGAACAAAATGCCTCCACCAGGTGTTTCCCATTGATAGGTCCTGCTCCACCACAGTGCTCAGATTCTTTAAGCATTTGGTACTGGCAGCCCTTGCAGTTTCCCTTCTCCCGCTACAGCTGTAAGAATAAATTCCACAACATTTCCAAATCCTGACAGAATGAAACTTGGGGAATTGGGAAAATGGGGTTAGTGTATGAATTGTGATCTTGTCCATGCAATAAAAAGCACTATCAGCGGGCATTCGGCAGCTGAACTACCCTCATGTTGTTTGTATTTTTATGGACACTGTTATAACAATAGTCAAGTATGATTTAACTTTAAAAGGGATGCTGTAGCATTATTCAAGTCCAGAGCTGCCATAATCTTTTGTGGTAAATCTTTTGGATTTTATCTAGCTTTTAAAAAGGAAGGTAACATGAAGAATTAGTAACAGAATCCACAGAGGCTGCCTTTACACTGACTTGCCAATCCATCCTGTTTATTTGGGTGTGCATATACGCAAACTTTTCTGGGTATGGCATTTTTGCTGTTTATGTTCTTTTACATGGCATCCAACAGGCATCCCTGAAAAAATGCAGAGATCACCTTGGAACCTAATTCCTACAAATATCAAGTGTATACAATCCTGAGGCTTTTTTTGCTTATGCATTTCAGCAGCAAAATTTCATTCCAATTATGATGATGATGATTACTATTATTATAGATACATTTGCTTTAAAAAAATGGATTCAAAATAATTAAGGTTACTCTTGTTTTAAACATTAAATGTGTTCAAAATCAATATCTTATTTTGACTCTAGATGCTCTTGTGGTGGAAAGCAGGAGATAGAGGCTGTTTTGGCCATTGTCACTAACTGTGTATGAGGCCACGGCTGACCTGCTTAGCTTTTCTCAATCGTTTTGCTTATCTGTAATTTCCTGCCTTTTATTTGATTTATTTCATTAATGTTTGTAAACTATTTTTGGATATTTACATGGAAAGTGCTGAATAAGTATTGCTATTTCTTGTTAGATCTGTAAGTGGACATTTACTGTGACTGTCATAGACGTAACACGTTTAAAGATTTTCAGGTTTTGTAAATAAACAATCCATGTTGATATCTGGGGATAGCTGTGCAATTAGTTAATTTAACTCAGCACAAAGAGGGTCTTGTGGCTAAAATGTTTAATAGGAACCTTAGGAGTTTTACTATGCAGCACAGTACAGTGAAATTGCAAGTATAAAACATACCCCCCTCCCCATTTCTCAGCATTCCTGTCTTAGGAAAAAAAAGCTCTAAGCAGGAGCAAAAGATTCTTCATTCCTTCAAGGCATTCCCTGAGGGCTTGCCTGCCCTAAATAATTATACAGCCTTAAAACAGTTGTCAGCCACGGCAGTCAGGGCTGCTCCCTCTCCCGATTTCCCGGGAATGCTGCGGTAGCTGCTGTGCCCTGGCCCTGGGAGTGGACCTGGGAGAGCCTCTGAGCCCTCCTGAAATGGGTGCAAGTTTCAGGCTCCTTGATGGCAAAAGTTTGAAAATGTAGAATGAAAGGAATATGGTAGCAGGGGGAGACGTCTGTGTCTGTTGTCCACTGCCTGGACACATAGGGAATGTCACAAGAGCCTTTTTCACCTGGCTTTTACCTTTTCCATTGCTGCTCTGGCTGCAGGAGCAGCTGTCCCTCAGTGCTGGGAGCCTCCTGTGCAGTGGGGATGGGGCAGGTGGCACTGGGACCCGGCTGCTCCAGCTCTGCCCTGCTCTGGAAGGAGCTCCTGTTCCTCTACTCAGCTCTGCACTATTGCAAATGGGGCCTGAGGTTGCACAGGAACCTTTTAAACCTGTGCTAACCAATGCAAGTAGCCATAACTCCATTTTCCTTTATTTCCTGGGTATAACCAGGACTGGCTAATTTGGAGATATAACTGATAAAGGCTGTCAGGACTGCATGCTGAATTATTCTAATTAGAGAGTGTTTGTGGTTTAACTTTCCAGGTTAGAAGGGCTTCAAAAGGGAGAGAAATTTCCAAAAAAACATTGTTCTTTCCTTTTGGTAATGCTTAGGTCATTGCTGGGTTTTGATTTCTTCTCTTCCAACTCCTCCACCTGAGGAGGATGCAATGACTGCCTTGCTCAGGAAGAGAAAAACTAAAAGGCCAATGAAACAAAGAACTGAATTGTTCTGCTGTTTTCCCTTACTGGGCAGCCTTTTGCTTCTGTATCTCTGAGGTTAAGGAGTGAGAATTATGTCTGAAATTAGAGTTAAACCTATCCTTCTTTTTGTATTTCCTTGTCTTCCCTAGCTGCTTCTCTGAGCAGGAAAATAGCTCCAATTCTACTGATCAGAAGGTTATGGAGTGCTGCTCCAATTTTTAGTTTTAGGGAATTATTTACCAGATGTTTATACTGGAATTTTATTCCATATGTTATTTAGGCTGGAAACTAAGGCTTGTTTTCCTAGGCAAGTTCACATAGGTAGAGAGCAACATTTTAAAAATTAATAAATGACATTTCTAAGGAGAGGATCTTGAGTGGGGAGATGGAAGGTGAGGCGAGGGGCAGTGATTGTTGCTCTTATTCCTAATCTTTAAAAAAATTTCAGATTGAAAAAGTAATTGATCCAGTTTGTTAATTCTGCCCCTCATTTGTTTGATTGTACTGTCATTGATAGACTGGACTCCAAATGGACAATGTTGGAGCTCTCCCCCTCAGTGTGGGAATTTATTTAGTGAATGGGTGATTTGGATGCATCTCATTTTTCCTTTTGTTAATAAAATAAAAAGAACAAAGTGCACTTAGGAATGCCCTGTGTTTCATCTAGAGGATCACAGTCATTAGCACAATGTCACAATCAGCAAACAATATCAGAGCTGAAAACCAACAAAAAGGCAGCATGAAAAAAGGTGACAAGAGAGGAGGAGACAGAAGTATTAAAAAGTATTGTAGATAAAGAACTGTTGACTGCTACTCTTGTAAATATTTCAAAATATAGATCCGATGTTTTATGGGTTACTAAAACTACTGTAAATACACCAGCTGAATTCCAAATACATCATTCTCTATCCCCAGCAAAGACAAAACAATGCAGCTATAATATCCCCTTCGTCATCCCTCGCAGACTTGGGTTTATCTGCAGAGCAAATTGGCTGGAGCTTACAGAGTATTCAAACAGGAAAGAGAAAGAAATCTGTGTCTGTCCTACTGTCCAATTTTCTATAGAGTGTAGAGCCCTGGGAGCTCAAACCTCTCTTTATTTGTTCATGGTTCACCTCTAAAAGCTGATCAAGTTTTCCCGAGTGTCTTGGACGTTATCTTCCTGTCTTATTCTACTTGAAAATTCAGAAGAAATTATTCTTAAGGTCTGTACTAAACCTCTTTTAAAAGTCTTTTTGTATTCATCCATAGAGGATAGATTCTCAAACACTGATGGATCCCACCCCTTAGTGCCTCCAGTGACTTGTTTGTGTAGTGGTGCACAGACAAAAGAAAAGTTAGATGTTCCTTCTCTGGAAAAGAAGGACACGGTTGCTGGAATTTTATAGCCAGGACTAAGATTGTACTATAGGTTTGTTGTTCCTGTATCATAATTTAATTTTTAAATTAATTTTATAATTATTATTATCAGGTTTTGCCTCCCATTATCTCTCTATGATTTTATCTCTGAGTGTAAACATTTGCCTTAATGCAGGCTGGGTTCTAGAGGGAGGCTGTTACACCTGCTGGGCTGTGTTGGCCAGCCCAAGCCATGTGTGGTTCTGGAAATGCTGTAAATAAACAAAGGCTCCAATAGCACCAAAAACAACAAGGTTCAAAAAAAGCTTATGAGGAACAAAATGACCCACAATGTTCTGGTGTCAGAAAACAGTTTTCCAGGCTGCAATTAGGAGACAGAGGTTCTTGTGCTGCAAGGGCTGTGCATCTTTCTGCTGCTATCAAGACCTCTCTGGTATCTTTTACTCAGCTCCTTCTGTGGGAACAGAGGTGTTTCACAAAAGACTGATCAAATACAACAAACAAAGCCTGAGAAGATACAACTTCTTTCCTGGGTTTCTTGAGCTTTCCTTATTGCCACTTATATATTAAACCTTAGCCCCACTCCAAAATCCCAGTCTACAAATGCTCTTAGCAACTTGAACAACTTTTGTCTCCCTGTGAAGGTCAAATGCTCAGCAGTGCATCTGCTTAGAGCAGGTCAGTCCATCTTCAGCAGAGATTGCTCCAAATCCCAGGGATCTGGACATCTCTCCTTGAGTCTCGGCAGGAGCAGCACAGCTCATAGTTACCTCTGCTGATTTCCCGCATTTCCTGACTAAGCATGGAATTTTCTATAGTTTCAGCCTTCAAGTTGAGCAGAGTGGCTCTGCCATCAGTCAGTTCCTAGAGGGGAATGGAGGGGGAGGCGAGCATGGGCTGGGGAGGAGGGTAAGCAGAGAGGCTCTTGTCTTCTGTTTTCCTGCAGGGTTTGTCTAACAGCTAACTGGATTAATGAAACACCTGGCATAGATGCAATTAACTATTTTGCTGTTGAGGCTGAAAACTACAGAATGAAGAAGCTTTTTTTTTTTTTTTTAAAATCACCATCAAAACTGAAACAACAAAATCCCACAACTCTTTGACACAGTTCTGTCAAAAAAAGAAAAAAAAAGACTACTGCCCAAATATGATTATATCAAGTAAACTGCAGGATTTCTCCATTCATATTGATAGATTCACTAATGCTCTTTACAGAATTATTAGTGCCTTTGCAATACAAGGACTGGAATAAGAAATACAAAGGAGTTTTACTGTAGCCAATGAACACTTTCAGGGATAGAGACCCTGAGAGTGGCTTGGCAGGGCTGGTGACTGACCCCACTGGTGCTGTGCAGTATCTCTTGGTAATGCCCACCCTCATCCTGGGTGTATAAACCCTGAGTGGATTACTGACGGCATTGTTATTTTGCCTTGAAAACTAATTCCAGGATAATGACGATCCTATAGCAAGAAATATTTGAGCACAGCTAGTTAATATTTTTCTTTTTTTTTCTTCCTTTTTTCTTTTTTGAAGTCAAACTTACATGTTATGTATTCATCTGTACAAAAAAAAATTAGGAGCAGAAACTGTTAGAAATATTGTGAAATTGTTAGTGAACAAAGAGACAGGATTATGGGGTGGGAAATTATGAATGATAGATGAACTTCAGTCTAGAAATAAGAAATGCTGTCATTTTAAAAGCAGCATTCACCACATTAAGAAATATCTTTTTTGTTCTGTGGGCAAGTTTCTCTACACAGGTAAAATTATATTTTGGTTTTTAGAGAATGAATATTAATATGTCTATAAAATAGCAGCATATTGGAGCTGGTACAGTCTATATGAAAATAACATTTGTATCTGCTCTTTCTGTTCATAAAGGTTCCAAAGGGTCAGATCCTGGTAAATGAAACAAAACCTGAGTCAAAAGGGTTTTTTCTCTGATAAACTGCATTGAACCACAGTAAAGGGACACATCAGCCCTAAACATAGCTGATAACTAGAGGCTGTGAGAGTGAAAGAAAAGGATATACCCCAGTGCCTCTGGGCTGGGCCCTCAGAGATTTGTTCTTTGTGGGGAAATCACTGGACAGGGGCTGATTTAGGTGCTCCATTACCCCTTGCTTGGCCCTCCCTGTCAGTGGGCAGGTATTCACATAAAGTCCAGCACAAAAAGGGGTTAAATTCTCCCAGGCTTTGTTTGTCCCATGGCATTGGCACAACTGCCTTTATTCCTCGAGGTCCAACTTGTCTGTGTAATTGCCTAGATGGGATTTATCATTTAAAAATAAAGTTGAACCAAATGGAATTAGCATCATAATACCTTAAAATGCTTAATTGATATCCTGTTTTCTGCAGTATTTTTAGTTTGTTTTAAGACTAAATCTTTTGGCATTTCATAGTGCAAAGTGAAGAACTATTAAATCTAGATATTTCTCAGAAATTAAATAATAACTGTGTGAAAATTATTATTCTGTGGAAATTCTCTTTATTAATTGCAGCTTCTGCAGCAAAAATGTGGAACAAAGACTGTTGTTGTTTTTAAAAATGCAATATATTTGGACAGCATGCTGTTCAGGCACTGTGTGCTGTTATTGTATGTCATCGTGTCTACTGGGAAACCTGACATTAAAACATATCCTTGGTTCTCACTTAAGCCAATTTTATAGGGCAGGAAAAGAAAAGACAACATTTTGCAATGAAAGCACCTTCTCCCATCTGGCAAAATGGCTTTCTGGACTCTATTGTGGCTCATTGTCTAAAAATAGGATGAAGACAAATTGTTATCATTTGCGAAAGCCCATGACAATAATGATAAATGAACAAATTTTTTTGCCCTCTGAAGTCATTGCTTAAGGCTTTCTCTGGGATCAACAATGTTAAACTGGTAAACTTGCCTCATCTGCATCAGCAGAAGGTTTACAAATGGCTTTGTAAACAATTTTAGCCAGAGCGTTAATCTCTCCTACAGAAGTAGGGCTTGCATGATCTATGATTGATTTGCAATTTAAAATGACACTGAAACCCCTGAAACAGATATGAAAGAAACTTTCGGTGAATAATGCTTTAGTTGACAAGAAAAGATAAGGCACATCTTTCATCTGATAGTGGGCTGTTTTTGATAAATATTGTTCATAATGGAGAATTTTGGAATCATTAATGTGTGGATAGAACATTACTACTTTTTAACAGAAACCTCAGAAACAGTTTTCTTCAGAAGCAGCTTTGTTTGTGAAGGAAACTTAGAAAAAAGTGTCTTGTTTAAAAATTGTCCGAGAGATTTCTTAATTAATTAGATCTCAAGTTCAAATCTGAAAAACTCGAAACCTACAAAAAATAGCATTTGATTGGTGTTTTTAAACCTATACAAAATAGGTGCCTGAAGATTTGTTTTCTTACATTATTAAAAGAAAATCAACATCTGTTTCATATTTAAGGTTATAAATAAACCCACAGACAAGTCAGGAACTTGAATTAACTGTTGATTCCTCTATGAGATCTCATTGCTTCAAAAAGTAAATATCCTCAGGATATTGCACATTTATAAGCTCCAAGTTAGATAGCAATTAACTTTTATTACAAGGCAATGTTCCATGCAGGTTGCCTCTCTGTTTCCCAAGCCACCATGGACTGGATTAAGGTACCTCTTTCAGGTTAGCACAGCAATTCCATGGCTGAGGTTTGGCTCTGAGGAGGAGTCTCCAAAACATGTGCATTTCTGCTTTACAGCAGAAATTCCCCCCAGAAATTTAAGATGTTAAAATCCAGTGAGAATTTATGAAATGGGTATTTATCCTATGAGAACCGGAGCAAGATCATGAAATTTCCCAAGGCCACCAAATACCAGGGAACCCCTTCCATGAAATGGTCGTATGGACTGGAGCAGTCTTTGATGGAGCCGTGTGGGTTGGGTTTTGGTTTTTGATTTTGAGGTGAAAGGGGTGGGGCAGAGGTAACAAAACTCTTTCCATAAGAAACCTTTGGTTCTTCCCAGCCCCTGGTTGAGCAGATCTGCACAAGGGGATGTAAGTCTTCTGTGGCTTGATTGATTGGAGGTAGAATAGGTCAGTCAGATTCAGGAGTCAGAGCACTGGATCTTTTCAGATAAACAGAGGCTGTAATTGCAAGCCAGTTCCACAAGTCTGAGATTACTCACAGCTTTAGAACTGCAGCTGTATTGAGAAGTAAACAGGTAGCAATAATATCCTCCTTCTTTTTTCATAAAACCTATGAAATTTGAGTACCTTTGCTCTGTTAGCACAACTAGAGTTGTTTAGGAGGGATAAAGTACCAGGGTGCCTTTTGAAGTACTCTTTCCATTACTAGAAAAAACCCTCAAAAACTCTCATAACTGTTGCTCAGACAAGTCTGTTTTAATAGGCATAGGATATAAATTGCTTTGATAACCATATTCGTCCACTACCTTTATATTTTGAAGTATTCACTCTAGCTTTAATTTTATTAATGTATTTCTTTTATCTTTCATCTGAATAGTGTTCTGTATGTAAAGTGACCAAATGTGATTAATGATGAATAGATTAAGATGGGACAGGGTGTTTGAAAAATGACTTAAGTAGTGCATGTAAGTCACTGGCTGTAGTCCCAAAATGCAAATTCTGGTTAAGTTAATGACTGGAAAATCATGATGGCACTAGTGTATGTGTTCTGCTTTATTTGAAATTGCTTTATAAACAATAAATAATTAGCATTTTACATCAGGACTAGTTAATAGTATCACACATCTAATTATTTCTATAGGCACTGGTATTTTACAGCCAAAAGTATAAATATAATTGACTTATACTTTTCACTATTTTGCTGTCCAGAGCTTGTAATAGTTTTGCCTTGCAAATACCTTGCTGAAGTTCAGGTCCCATTAAAGGCTGGTATTTTATTATAGTACCTGGAATAATGTTGTTTGCAATAAGCATGTCTGGTCTTTCTGCAAAAAAAGCTTCTGAACATCCTTGAGGGTGGGATTTTGGGGGCGGGGGGAGGTTGGGAATTTGTTAATATGTTCACTCCTGCCTGACAAATGAGCATTATCGTCAATGTGGGTGCACATTTCCACTTATCCTTTTTGTAGCTGGAAAGCTTTATGAAAAATAAATTAATAATGCATACTAAATTATGTCTGCAAGAGACATTTATGTATATATTGCTAGCTTCAAGACTGATTAGATTTACATTTCTTTAAAAATGACTTTTTTCTTGTACATCCATAATGCCTTTAGAATGCGCTGCATTATAGAAAAATGCAATCTTGATTTCAATTGAATACCTGGAAGGAGTGTTTTCCCCCCCTATTAATATGTACATGTGTTCCCCTAGAGTTTGAGTTATTTTTCCTAAAAAGACTCTTCTCTTGAATTACCCCAGCCCAAATGTACGCCTTAGGATGCAAAAAGCAGCGAAGTAGATGTCCTATTATCATAACTTGAAAGAGGTCCATTTAATAATAGCCTGTATTAAACAAGAGTCTGCTAACTATACAGTAAAGACTGTTTTTCACCAGAGAACATAAACCATATGTTTTAAATGCAGCTAAAAATGGATGCAGTGTGCTATTTCCTTTCACCTCAGCCTGCAGTGCATTACTTAGATTTGCAAGGCATAGCCACCACTAGTACTTAACACAGCTGAAAGAGCCACCCTTCAAGGCTTTTTTAACCACAAAGAAAAGAGAAATATAGTAGCATCGATTGTTAAATCCTGGTGCTTGTTACTCACTGCCCGCACACAGAACATCATGCCTTTGTAGCAGTGAGGAGAGTTGGTATTTATCAGGGTTCAGAGCTAGTTCAGCCACACACTTGACAAATTATTTGTGGAATTGTTGTATTCACAGTCACTTAAATAAGAATCTGTCAACACAAGGCTGTGCTTTGTTGCAGCAGGTCTCACAGTTTTTCCTGCGCACTCAAAGAATGATGGATTGGAGGTAATGCAAATTCACTACCATTTTATATGCTGGTGCCTTCTTCATAGACAGGAAACATAGCTCAGTATCATCTTGTAAAATGCCTTAACTGTAAAGGCCTAGTTCAGTGTTGAAAGTGCTTTTTAAAAATGGTATGTTGGAACAGGGAAATGTAATTCAAATATTTTCCTCACGTCTCATTTTACAGACTGCTTCTTGGAGCAGGTGTGCATTCAGATTTTCCCAGGCTAAGTAGGACATATGCTTATCTGTGCTTGGTAATTAAAAAAAATTAATAAATACAATTATTTGATTTTATGGCAACTTAAAAGTTAATACTGCTTAAAGGCATGTTAAATTTCAAGAGCTCACACAGAAGGGAAAAAAATCCCCATTTAGGTAACTCAGTCTGCTTTGCTGATAGTAATTTTTTTTAGTAAATTCATTTGTCCAACAAAAAATGCCTATCTGAAAGCTCTGTAGCCAGTTCCAAAAGGTGTAGCTCACAGGTCAAAGTCACAATCTCCAGACAGAAACAGCATTTACAATATGAAGTAGAAAACCTTATCTGTGCTGGCATCTATTTTTCAGGTTGATGTCCAAAACTGGAATGTTTGGAACTCCTGTCCAAAACCCACAGGAGCCCACCTACAGCCTGGGACAGCACTGGGGAGGGATGCAGGGAGCTGGAGGCAGCCCTTGAGTCTGTCAAAATGAATAAGGAGAAGTGATAGCAAGCACTGGATGAGATTTTTCTGGAAGGTTCTCATCTCAGTGGAATAAATGGAGTCATGGGCTACTTAAGTTATATCTGTGTCTTCTTCTTTGTGGTTGTTCAGGAAAATTGACCTTCTGGAGTAGGAAAAAGCTTGTGTGTGGGGGAGAAGTCTTTCTCAGAGGCTCATTTCAAGTGTAAGGAATTAACTTGCCAGAAGTTAACACAAATCTCACCTCATACTGCCTCAAATTCAGAGTGCATTTCTTTGATATAGGATAATAATGAGGGAATTCCGCAACATGTATATAAAAAATGTTTTCCTAAAAATCTAACACAAATTTTGGAGACAGAACATATGACAAATATAATTTTCTTGGCTCAGTGCCCTAATGGGAGGCTCAGATCAATGCACTGTTGAAACCTTCCTAGATTATAACAGATCCTAGTGAAGTCAGGGAATATATTTCCATACACTTCAGGCCAGATTTTAACCCCAGATACTCTGAGCCTTACAATCTGAGCAGACTCCATAAATTTCAGTGCATGTTCAAGATGTAAGTATCTAGCTTCAGTCCCTGCACATCGGGACTGATAAAGCTGCCCTGGCACCCTGGCTGCTTTCTGGGTAGTCTACTTTGACTTGCTCAATGTTATTCTGTTATAAGGCCTCTACTTCTCAAGAACCATTAGACAATTTTGATCTGAATTTTATGCCTGTGAATGATGTGAACAGGTAGCTCTGCAGGGCAGACCCCTGCCCCCTCCATTCAGCAGGGCATCCCACTGAAGTGCAGAGCAGGGGCTGCTGCTCCTGCAGTATCTCTGCAGGGTTAACAGCATTCACAGATGTTTTTGAAAGCATTTGGATGGCTTCATTTTATTGAGAAATGCCTGTAATTCAGCATTGTGTATAAATTGATGTGCTCTTGTTAGCCTGGCAGGGATGTACAGGTGCCTCCTCTTTACCTCCAGCACTGTGGTACCTGCTGCAGGGACCAGGGCTACACTGACCTGCTGGCTTGGGGCACTGTGACCACAGACACCTCCACCCTGGCTGGAGAGGTTGGCTGTGACATCTTTAACATGTGGGCTCTCTTCAGCCTTGGGCAAGCATCTGTTCAGCAGAGCCCCTGCAAGGGCTGTGCTCTGCAGCCTCCCAGGGTATCCAGACTTTATAGTACTTCTCCCAACAGCCTTTCAAAGCACTTGGAAGCTTGATGCAATTTCAAAGAGTACAGATTGACTTACAGTATGGGATATAGTATTTTCACTTGCGCCTAAAAACGCTGTTGTGCGGCCAAAAATTCAATCGCCAAGAAATCACACATGGTTCACAACACAGCTCTTTGATAACATTAAAAGTATATGTAATATTTTGAAATCACTGGCCAATTATTTCTAATAGTTTCATGATAATTTATGTAGAGAATCTCTCTGTTGGATATGTTCCTGCTTTGGTCTAAATGTATTTTTGAACACTCTGTCAAACATCCCCATTTGGCACCTATTTTGTTTCACTGAATTTCTTTAGTATGTCCAGATCTCTTGCCAATGTATTTGCAGAACATATTTTGACAGCTTTGTCACCAAATTTGTTACTTCTTGTGTTTGGAATGTGTACCAAAACTGCAGATATTAATGTGTGCGTGTTTCCTTTTGGTATAGACTCAAGTGGATAATACCTTTGTCTTTTGTGGTGATGAATATTAAAAAAGTGAATTTTTTTTATTCATATCAGAAGTTATTAAGAATTTAAAATTGAGATTCTGTCATAGATGTATTGGTTTGTTTTTAGGTTTGCAGCTAGAAGCATTCTGAGCAGAATATCCTTAAAGTTTAAAGAGCTCTGATATTACATTTCTTATTTGAGCTTTTTAATTGAAATTGTATGTATGTGAAAGCAGTAGCTTCTCCCTCACTTTGCACACACATATATGTGTGCATATATATGTATAATTTTATTTCAATATGCTTGGATTAACTGAACTATTGAATTTCAATCTGTTGTGTTCTTTCCATTAAATAGTCTTCCTATTGAGTTTGTTGGAGCTGAATGAAAATGGTGTATTTAAGGCTGATCATAATCTTTGCCATCATGTTTTTCTTAATATGGTTTTTCCAGATTAAAAGCAATGACAAGATAATGCCTGTTGAAATATAAAGGTCTTTGCTTTGTGACTGCTGCTAGAAGGGGGGTGGCTGAGCTGGCCCCCCGGGACACCACATCACTTGTGTCTCATGGAATATTCTGGGCTGGAAGGGACCCATGAGGATCATCAAGTCCAACTCTTCAGTAAGTGGCCCATGCAGGGATATTTTGAGCCCACAGCCTGGGTGTTCTCAGCACTCTGCTGTAACCAGCTGAGCTGCTCTGGGGGACGTTCCAGCCACACAGTCCCTGCTCTGGCTCATTTTCCATGGCCTGGCAGAGCTGAGGGTCCTTTACTCTCTCTGGGTGTGTGCAGACCAGAAGAGCACCACTAATCAGAAGGAATGAGCTGCATATCTGTCCTGGTTTTTTCTATTGTCCAGAGAAGTAGGTTGGAAAGACTAAATGAATTAAGTCACCTTTGGCTGTGGAGGCAAAATGTATGTGGAGGACCTACATTAGAATTCAGTTTCAATAAGGCCATAGCTCCTGAGTATTCTTCCCCTGTTGTGGATAGTTTTGTTGTTGGAAATGCTTTTGGTCACCCTTAAAGATAATCTCACACATGCAGCACTGTGTGGGTCTGGGTGACAGCATTTCCTGAAATGGCAGGGTCCCCCAGGAACGCTAGAAAACCTCTGCTGCCTCTAAGGGTTGCTTTTTTGGGCCACTTCCTCAGTTCTTTAAAAGATGCTGTTCAGCTGGCACAGAGCTCTTTGATTTTTTGCCGCTGGCAGATTGGTTGTTTACTGTGCTGAGTAACACATATCAAATAGTAGATGAATCCTGAAACACCTGGGCTTGCTGCTGATAGTACCTCTTCCTCCTATTTTTTGAAACGTGAGATTTAATTTTGAGATGTCAGGGGTCTTTGTGAATTGAGATATAGCACGTTTTACAAAGATTTGATCAAAATCTAAAAGTAGCAGCAAAAAGAAATATTGATTACTGGAATTATGTTGTATAAAAATGCAATTTTGAATGTAAAAATAGCTCTAGAATAAAATCCAGATTATTTTTCAGTACAGACAGTCATATTACACCTTTAGAATCTGTACCTACCTCTGTAGACCTCTGTATTTCTCTTTTCTGATTCATTAGTTCTATAAATAGAAATTAGATTTGAACCAGAAATTAATTTTTTAAAAATTAGATTTTATTTTATGTTTTACAAAGAACATATTTACAAAGATATGTAATAAGGATGGAAAACATTCCCAATACATTTGAGGTTTTTATCCTGATCCTCTGGTCCTATACAATAATGTCTGGTTTTTTGAGCAATTTCTTCCGCTTATCTGGACAAGTTGAGACACAGACTGCAATCAGGGCAGAGACACAGTCAGGGCATCAGAGGCTCTTCATCAAAAAGAAATTACATTAAGTTAAGATGACAAAAGTAGGATACCTACTCTATGTCTGTACTAGTTATAGCATCTATACTATATAGCATTTTTGGGTAAATTATTTGTCAAGTCTGAAGCCCAGCATCATCAAGGGCAGCAATGCTGTGCCAGCTGCCAGCATTCTCCAGAGAAATAGGAGCAATAGGCCATTGAAAGAGTCTGATCATAACATGCTTTTCTTGCCATTAGAGAAGAGAATAACATAATAGCTGCTCTGCTAGGTTCAGAATACCAAAAAAATTTCCTACAAAATAGTGGAGCCCAGGGCAAGATGTGGAATAAGTTAAAATTATAAAGAACAGACTGACCTGCCATTGATTCCATTTTCTTTTTGGTTGGAAATTTTTCATCACAGAATATATATTTTGCTTGTCAGGTTTACTATTGACTTTCTTTGTTTCACTGAAATTCTGAAGTTTTGCTACTTGTTGAACTTTTTTGACGCAGTGATAGCACAACATAAATCAAATGCCCTAATCCACACAAAGTAAATCATCAGCTCTTCTGCATAATTTTGTTTGAGTGTTAGTAGAAGACTGGCTCTTCCAGACAACTTCTAACAGATTGCTAAATACGCAAATAATTTGCTTATTAGAGGTGATATTTATCAGAAAAACTCAGAAGAATGTATGCAGTGAAATATATTTCTGGCCATATGAAAAATGAAGTGACCTGTTGGAGACAGCCTGTAGCTCCTGCGGAGCACCGAAATGCTTAGGAAGGTTCCACGAAACACATGAGATTATTGTGTACATATAAGAAATAATAATGTCATCTGTTTTTTTTCTGTTTCCTGTTGATTGACTTTTATAGCTTGCAAGCATTATGCTGGATGGTAAATTGCAATAAATTTAATCAAGAATTATTTTATTCAGCCTACTAATGAGGAATAATAGCGTATGTATCAATTAGACATGTCAATTTGTGTGAAGAAATAGATTTACAAAGGGATAGTAGGTAAAAAAAGTATCATTGGTATCAATTCACTTCATTATTTTTAATTTGCTGTGAATATTGAGTGCTTCCAACATAAAATCATTCCTCAATTAAAATAAAACAGCTGTACTCCTATCAGCTTTTCCTTGCTTGTTGTTGCTTGCGGATTAGCGCTTGTCACTGGCTTCAGTCTCATGTAATTTCATTAATTTGCGACCATAAATGGATAAAAAAAAGAAAATAATATTAAAAATCTTTGGCTTGGCAATGTACTAAGTATTTTATATAAATTGTTTTTTTTCAGATTGCACTGAAAGGACAGAACTATTGGAGCAGCAAGATTTGGGGGATACCAGACTGACAAACCCCAACCACTCTGTCCTCCAGTATCAGCAAAGCAACTTGGGAGCACTTTATTCATCTGGCACTTTTTTATTGCTCTGGAGTCCCTTTCTTGTCTTCCAGGTGACCTGTGGGAAACCCCAAAAATGTGATCCCCCACATGTGCTCCAGTGCAAACAGGAAGGGTGAATCCTGGAGTGCGCTGGTTTGGTGCTTGCTTTTGCTGCAGGATGAATGAGCCCCTCACCTTCCTCTGTTAGCAAGTCACTGCTCTTATTTAGAGTTCCAGGATATCACCAAGCATGTTTGTGTCTTGGAGTGACACTTGTAGCTCTGTGGTTGTCCTTATTTCTCTTCGAGTACATCAAAAGCCTGACAGGAAGAGCACAAAGAGAAGCATGAGAGTAGCAGAAGCTATTTTTGCAAGCCCAGATGTGAAAGTGTGGTGAATAATCTCTTCTGCTAGCTTATGTTTTTCTAGTAGTGAGTTCTTAATGGCCTTACAAGGTTTTAAATTGGTCTACCTTACCTCGTTATCATCTAACTATTATTTTAATGGAAAGTAAAAAAATATAGGTGTGTTAAAGTGTGCGGTATATAAGAGGTAAGAAACATGCAAAAAGAATCAATATTTGTGTGTTTTATAATTTAAGAGAAAATAATATCCTCTCAGATGACTGTGACTACAAGAAGTGAAGGTCAGCTGTACTTATGATTTTTTTTTCTGCAGCTGCTGTTGCAGGTTTCAATACCTTTAGCTCCTTCTGATTAAAGGCATTTTATCGTGGTGTATTTCTATTATTTCTTTTGTTACCAGTGAGAGCTTTTTGATAGAATCCCTAAAAGAGGACTTGTATTTGTAGGGAGACTGAACACATGGGATTTGAATCCTAGTTAACAGTGAATTTTCTACCACAGGAAGTAAAAGCTTATGATATTTTCCTTGGCTCTGAAAGCGGGAGCTGACACTAGTTTGTATCAGAGTATTTTAACTAATGATTATGACAATACTTATCTGCTAATTTGTTTCTCTGTGTCTGGAATCAGTATGCTAAATATGTGTGAAATTTTTGGAGCTCATGTTAAAATTTCCACTAGCCAAATACTTATCTGCATTTCACTATTATTGAAATAATGATAATAATAATAATAAATAATAGTAAACACAGTAACTGTTTCTTTTTATGAGTTCACTCAGCTAGAGTAGGAGATCATGGCATAAGCTGAACACATCTTCATTATTTTGATAAATCTAGGTTAATGTCATTTAACACCAAAGGCTTGTTAGAAAAAAAGACTGTGTGAGTTTTTTTAATGCTGTGCTTTTGTTTAGGTAGTTATATATTTCAAAACTAAGAAGTGCTGATTGCCACAGACACTCCTAACATACAGATATGTGTAATCTACAACAGTATCTACAACAGGACTTCAGCTAATTCATTTATCTCAGTTAATACATCTGTGCAACCTATCATGATAGGTTTGATGCCAAACTTGGGTGATGCTGAAGAATTTTCCCAGTTGTACAACAAACATAAGAAAGCTTTCAAATTGAGGGAGAAAATGACAAACAGGAAATTCGTATTACAGGCTTGATGGCTGAATTTCTTAAAATGTAAATTATTATGAGTTGGGATACTGTTATTTACAAATAAACTTAGTTTTTATCAGTTATTTATCAATAGTCACTGTCAATAATTTTTGTATTTCCTGTTCATATGCTTGAATCTGTTAATGTTTTAAGTTGTCTGTGTTTGTATCTTTTTAGTGTTAGAATTATGTTGAGCAATAAGGTTGCCCCTTAAACAAATGTGATCATTGTTTTTATAAATACATGTAAAACAGGGGGTTTTTTTAATCATTGAACTTATTTCTGTTTGACATTGAAGAACAAATCTCAGAATACTCTCTCAGTACACTGAGAGAAGCTCAGGTTAAAGGATGGCTCTTATAGAATGAGAGGAGGCTGCAGCATCATTCAAACATTTCTCGTGCTGCTGAGCTTCTGCCTGAGAGCTCCAGTCAGTGCAGTCTCCAGGGACATTCCTGAAGATCCAGCTGCTGTGGCTCTGTGACTCTTTTCTCTTCTCTTTCTAGAAAGATTCATCTCTGCTGTCCATCCTGGTATTCTCTGGTGCAGACTGGCCTCTGTCCGTGCTGCCAGACTGCTGCTGGGCCCCTTGGCACAGGTCAGAATGAAAAGCATCATTTTTATTTCTCAGAGGAGAACCATCACCAACCATAAATTCACATATTATTCTTGCTGGAGAGCTGATGCTTCTGTTACTTGACTGTTGTAGCACCTGAACCTTAAACTTACAAAATGATAACATTCCTGATATGAAAATTGGATTAATGGGATAAGGACACAAATTTTAAAAAGAGGAGCAAATTATTATATTTCTTTTTTAGGTACTAGTAACACATTCATCATTCTTTTCATGCTAAAGACTATTCTTTAAATCACAAGCAGCTTTTAAACTCAAGGTTGAATTTAATTTTATCAGCCATGTGTCTTAGAAAAAGTACCCTCCCTGTTTGGACATTATTTCCCTGTGTGAAGCTGTGAGTGAGTTTACAGGCTTAGCAAGGCCATAAGTGATTTGCTCTGTACAGCTATTTGGTATTGCCCTCCACACCAACAATCCTTTAGTATAATAAAATACATGTCTTTCCTTCTTTACTAGAAGTTATAGAGAAGTCTTCTGATCATCCAGCTATGAAAAGCACCATGACTGGTTCTGCCCAGAAGCTGCATGAATACATGTGGAGCAGAAAAGTTGCTCTTTATAGCCAGCTGTAAAATTCTTTCAAGCCCTGTTAATGTTCAAGCCTGAGAAGGCTTTTCTCACCAAGATATAGAATAGCTTCAGCATACCAGCCTTCAGCAGTGTGTATGAGTCAAGATTTCACTCCAAGCCTACACTTTACTGGTGAAACTCAAAGTCAGCCAGCCCATTTCAAGAAGAAAAATGTCATTTGGTTCCAGTAAGCATCCACAGAACACACTCCAGATTTGACAAACGTTGTAATTAGTTGCTTTTGTGTGTTTAGTACACAGTGCAAATGCTGTAAAATGTTTTTCACATGATGCAACATTGCCAGCAGATAATCACTGGAGCAGTAAACCAAAAGAATTTGTGTATATCCTACAAGCTGCAGGAGGATAAGAAAATGTAAACAAAAACCAAGAGCTGAATTTTTCAGATGATACCATTCCTTTTCTTTTGTTAAACTGATTTGTTTTTAAATGCTACTTTTTGTCAGTTTCTCTAGAAATTGATTAGAAAACCCTAAACCAATGTTGTGAAAATGCTTTTGTTTCTGTCCTAGTTTTGACTGTGTGAATCTTTTTAGAACGTTTTCAGTTTAATTATGCAGCACTAAAAATTGCAATTAAACTGAATTTGCAATTGAAACTGCTCATTTTAGTTAACTGTCAAATTTACTATGGCATTGTGAAATAGGGGCCTTTATTATTATGAGGTGTTTTGTAAAAAATTACTTTTTAAACAGGGGAAAAATGTCATATCCCTCAGTCCTATCCCAATAAGCCAAGAATTTAAAGACATACCTGACCAGTGAAGATGTTAACTCTCTAAGCACAATGGAGTTTCTTCCAGCTGATGTCTTAAAATATTGGCAAATTGCAAGTATGGATGGTATTGAATAAAGTCTTCTTTTTGTGTATTTAATATCTTTTGTGAAATGTGTTTTTCAAAGGTGGGTGGAAGGCTAGAGTTGCTTTAAAGTAGTCTAGTGATAATCTACTTGTCTTAGGGATATCTGATATGTCCTGTTTTGCAGGATGCTATGATGCAATTTGATGGATATTGTGTATTATATGAGACTCTACGAATCTTAATATCTCTGTTCCTCTGTTTTAGCATGTGATGTACAGCTCTGTGTACATAGAGCAACTCAGATGAGTGTCTGAGACTACCCTTTTCCTCTAAGCCCTAGGCATTTTTATCACTGTGCCAATAAAAGGAAGGGGATTTATGGGGTACTGCTTTTTAATTCATTCAATTCTCTGTTCATTGTGAGGTTAATGTTGTTGATCTATTTTTCTCTTGAAACAAATAAAAACAATATGTGCTGACACTGACTTTGACTTTTGACATGGGAGATAGAGGTCAACATTTAATTCTATATTTATAGACTACATGAACAATATTATCTGTATTAAAAACTGTTCACTCAGTCCTTGTCATTTTACAACTTAGTTCAGTAGCTTATATCACATTGAACATTTTCTCCAACTCTGATCAAGGTGCCATCATTCACAGCACTTCACTTAAGGGGTTGTCAGCCTTTCCATTAAAAACACCTTTTTTCCATGGTTCATAACTTGACTAGCTAAAAGAATTACACCAACACTGACCTGGGGCTTTTTTTTAAAGTAAAATATCCATTAAAATATACCCCAGTCCTAGAATCTAAAACTCAACAAAGAACCCAACTAAAGAGAGGAGTTGACTTGTATGACACATATGCAATGGCCATTTTTATTGAAGAAAATGATGTGATTTATCAAGCAGGTATATCACTGCTTAAATATTTAATAATTTCTTTATACCTGAAATATTCTTGGCTGTGTATAAGAGGTGCTTGTCAACTTTTAGGTGCCTCATGCCCAATCTACTGAGAAATGGCGAGCCAGTGCCAGGGTAACGATGTGATGATTGTAACGAGTGTGTCACGTGCAGCTGTACCTGTGTAAGCCCCCTCACAGAGAAACTTCTGGAGGGCATTGTCCTTCTCAAATGAAAATAATGAATTTTTCCTTTTCAGAAAAGGTGAAGGAAGGGCAGTCCCGTTTTCTTTTAGTGGGTACTACAATTGTGCATGAGCATTTCTTAGGAATATAGAAAAGGACTTTCAGATCCCTTCAGATCAGGTAAAGTGATTTCACTGAGACAAATATTTTCATTTTCTGGGCTGTTTTGATATTCCTGGGTATAAGGTGTAAGGGCCTTTGCTGATTTTTAGGAGCTAAAGGCTGGCACATGTAAATGTTCTTCTATTCTTGCTTGCAGGATGAAGGCCTGTGCTGTACCTTTATATTCAGGAAAGAAACTGAATTATCAATGCAATTATTAATAATCTGTATTTGTTTTCAGAGATTATCCAGTATTCTTTGAGTCAATGGCAAGACATATGTGATTAAAGTTGTCTTTCTATGCAAACAACCAGTAATATTTTCCACTGGTTGCTTTTTTCATCTAAATATGTACTTCCTTGGTAATAACAAGAACAAACAAAATGGAAAAACCCACACGGTTTAATCTATGTGTTTTTAAAATATCTAGCATGTACCATATTTATGTAAAAAACCTTCCTAAAATAGCTATTGCAATCTGTAAGTTTTTGCAATATGTGAGGTTTTATATTAATATGCATATACATTGGTCAGTATTAACTGCCAAGGTATTTTAGGTAAGGTTTATAGAAATTGTTATGCATTTTAAAGTGTTCTGTAATTCATATATCTTTATCAGAAAGCAGAGAATCTGCCACATTTTGTATGTGACTATCTTAATAAGGGTTGTGAAACTGAAACATTGATGGATCATGTTACATACCAGGCATATCTGAAAAGTTTTTCATTAAAATGAACTCGTAAAGACTCTTAGTGCTTGCTTCTCAGCAGATGGCAAGAGGTGTTTATTTGCCTTATGGAATTCTTTCTGTTTATATACAGAGAAACGGAGAGGACAGCTCTGAAGGATCCAGTTAGTACTTGTAGGAGTATTTTAAATATATATATGATTACTATTAGCACTAAAAGTTCAGTTATACACTCCTTTTTTAACCAGTTCTACCTTTGCATTAAAACTATTCCAGGCATTGGACTTCCTTGGAAAAAAATAAAAATATAACTTCCTGCCGTGGAACCCAGTGTGATAAAGATTTTAATGTAAGGGCTTTTTTAAAGTCAAATTTTTTTCCATTCTGTGTCTTTCTTTCCTTCTGTCTGCCTGATTTGCTATTAAATAGCTCCTGCTCTATTTCTGGCACTTATGAACTTTATTTCTCTTTCCTTGTCCTTTTTCTTTCCATCTGTTTGCTGGTTTCATTGTCTCTTAGCTGCCGTTCCCCATTATTATATCCTTCAATCTGCAAATCCTCTCCCATATGTGCTCTTGTCCTTCCCTAGGCCTCCTGCCTTTTGATTTTTTCCAGATCTCATTTCCTCTTCACCTGATCTGGCTTTATTCAACTCTGCTCTTGTCTATCTTTCGGCCTGTCTCAGGCCTCCCTTTTTCCTTCTGTCCAGTTGTGAATCCATAAACTAAACAAGACTTTGGCAGAAGAAGTCAACAAATGTGGTGTTCAGACCAGAGCCTGACAGCTGGAAAAGGAAGAAGGGGATGCAAAAGCCAAACTTTTGATTAGACTGGTGTGAATACTTTTTAATGAACAAAACATTCATTCAATGTAACCTCTTCTGCTTTCAAAGTTTCCTGCAACAGATTGAGACATTCTGTATTTTATGTAGTTAATATTATTTATGAATTTTATTTGAACATATTCCTGATATGTTTGTAACAGTTTATGCTAGAAACCATGCTTTGTGCTGTCTTGGGCATTTACAAGGATATAAAATGTTATTATTTGAATTTCTGGCTTGGGTGAATTACAGAATTAAGAATTGTGCAGATTGGAGACTTCATCAGTATAAAATTAAAAATTCATAATTATAGTTAGGGAATTGAAATTTAATTTAAGATGTGATTTGAAGTTGGAATTTGTTTTTTTCTAGAAAGATTTAAAGAACTGCCAAATATTATCACATCAAATGACATTTTAAGTCGGAATGGACCAAATGTCAGTTATTTTTGCCAAATTCCTGTAAAATTTTTGAATAAGTAATCTTCCTAATTTGCAGACTGCCTGCTCTCTCTAAGTTTGGTACCTTGCATCTGTGCTAACCAAAAATAAAAATTTAAGTATTTGACTGGGTTGAGTTTTGGGCTTTCTTTGCTGTGCTGCTTTACTAAGGAGAGATGCACCATGTCTGCAGGAGTGCCAGCACATTTACATGGGTAAAAGTCCATTAGGAGTACGTGCACCTGTAAACAGCAAACGTATTAAGATTGTGTTCCCCCAGCCTGGCAACATCAAAAATACCCAGAGACAGGTTGAATTTTGAATGAAAGACTAAAAGGCTAATCTGAAAATGGTATACTCTCTCTCCACAAACCCCTGGTTAAAGAACATCCCCTTCACCTGAAACTGCTTCAAAATGCCTGGTCTTGTTTTAAATAAGTAAAATTAAAACCCTAACATTGTTTCTATGATAACAGCATTTTAGTTACAGCTCCCAATTAAAAAATTAATTCCCCAGTCTGAAGGCGTCAGACTGGATTACATTCTTTGTTAAAGGAAAAAAAGGAAGAATCTTCTGTCTGGTGACCTTTGTTTTGGCTGAAGGCTAATAGAAATAGACATTGAGCTCTAGAGAGAAAATTCTCCCAGGAAATGTGCATACTGATATTACTTTATTTACATTATTGTTTTCTAATTCAAATAAGAGTGCTGCTTTTGGGGCTGTGTGCACAATTTCCCTGCATAGCTTTGTAGCTGAAGCTCTTGCAGCCCCTGCCAGCAGCTGTGGCCTCGGTGGGTGTTGGGGCACTTCTGCCTGTCCCCTCTGAAGGGGCTGGAGCTGCTTCTCTTGCAGCTGCTTCCCCAGCACACTCTGCCTTAGCTCTGCCTGGAGAAAGCTGGGCCTGTCCTGGATGGAAGCTCTCAGGTTGACGTTGTTGTTCTGTACCACAAGTTTTTTTTCCTTGGGTTATATTGCCTTTGTGCTGCTGTGTGAGTGCAGAGTAAAGGGCACAGCACAGGCTTAGACCTCCTGAGATGACACCAATGTGATGGCAGGGAAAGAACCTCCTCTCTGCAGAGCTGTGACAGAGAATGAGGAGAAAAAGTTGCAGGAGATTTTTAGAAGCTGCTGGTCAAAGGGAGGCCAAGGAAGAGATCTGCCTGGAAAGACAAAGTGGATGAGGAGCCTTGTCTAAGGGTCCCTCCTGTGGGGCATGTTTGGGTGTAACCACTTAGGAGTTCACAGCCCTGCTCTGGTGCCCATTTTAACACGTGCAGGCAGATTCACACCAGAGTTTCACCTATCTGCATCATAGAGGAGTTTGAGTGGAGTTTGGTAGAGCACACTTCTGGGATTTGCACAGGGAAGTGGTCCTCCACATTAGTATTGATTCCCACCCTTGACACAGGCTCTCCTCTGTTATAGCACTGCCACAGGAATTCCCTGCTGGAGTGCCTGAGCAGTCTGCATTGAGTTTGCTGCCTTATGAGCTCCTCTTGCCCACATACAGTGAGCACTGTGTCTCACCAATGCCACATCCAGGCACAGCTAGTAAATGTTTTTCACTGGATTGTGTTGTTTTTTGTTTGTTTGGGTTTTATTTTAAGTACACTTACAGCTCTGAGGTAGAGAAGCCTTGGCTGGGGAAGTTGATATTCCTCTGTTCTGAAGCAAAACCAAGAGAACAGTTTTCTGTGATGTTTTTTCTGTCTTGCAGGCTATCCCAGTGACCTTACTCTTGAAGAAGAGGAGAGTGCAAGAAGCCTTCTTTTCTGCACCTAGAATGAAAAGTGAGCACATGCCTTCTCACTGGCAGGATCAGTTCTTTCCTGGCTGATGATGCAGAGACATTGAGCTTACTTTAAGGCAATTCAGTAATTTCCTTGGAACAACATACCTGCAGGAGTGGAAGATCTGCAATGAAATATACTTTGTCTAGAAAATCCTTTATTGCCCACTGCCTAACAACAGCCCCTCACGTGGAACTTGCCTGTAAGTGTGCTGTTTTACATCCATTTACTTCACTTTTTACTCTTGTGAAAGAGAATAGAGGAAGATAAGAAGTAATGTTAGGAGTCTGATATCTGCTACTATTTGTTATGAAGGTTCTGTCTCCCAGGACATTGTTTGCCCATCTTAACTGGTAATGTTCCTCAAAAACTCAAAAAAACTACCATAGCAGTAATGAATCTTTGCTGATGGACATCAGATGTTTTTCTGGGGTTTACAAGAGTCTAAAAGAAATCAAATTATTCAATCTTCAGAAAAGTTAACAGGTGTTCATATCAGAGAGGTAATGAAATATTGCCTCAGGTAGGGAAATAGTGCTGTAGTGCACCAGTAAATCAGAACACTCTTGTTCTGAGCTGACTGGACTTGCTTTCAGTAGTTCAGCATATCTTTGTTTATAAATCTAAATGCTATTTTGTTGTATTGTACTTTGCAGTGTAATAAATTGTAACATTCAACATTAACTGGTCAGGCTTCAGTGATAACAAAAGTTCAGCAGGCTGGTGGCACTCTGATCAATATTGCCTTCTATTTATAGTATTGTTACAAATTGAAGTTTTATTTAAATTAGACAATGCTGAGAAGCTTACAGTGGATCAATAAACTAAAATACAGTAACGGATTTTAATTCATGGCTGATATGCTGCTAGTCTTTTGTCACATGCACCCTTAATGTCCCCTAAACAAAATCACATTTACATATCCTCTTGTCTGGCAAAGCTGTAAAACTGTTTTAAAGAAGGAACATTTTGCTGTGCACTGAGCAGGAAAGATGTTGGATAGAAGAAGAAAAGGCCAGATAGCTTCTGTTTGGTTGGGGATTTTTTGTGTGCTTGTTTTGCTGTTTTTCTATTCAGTGAATCAGTTTAACCTGAGCTGTATTTGGTGTACACCATATAGATGGTGCTCGTGCTTGGATTCTGCTCTGCTGTTCACACCAACATTTCTGCAATGGCAGCAGAACTGTTTTTCTGTTACTCATCTCTGTTATGAGATGAGATTAGATTGTAGCTAATATGTTCTCAGGGGCCACCACCAGGTTTTGGGGTTTGACTGGGGATATGACAACCCAAAGACTACTGAACCATATTTTTAGTACTTTTGCTTGAACTAAAATAGGAGATTTTCTTGCAATTATTAGAATTTGATTTCTGTCAGCCCTATCTAATCATTAGGTGATAGTTCATATGTGAGCTACCAACGATATCTGAGCAATCAGCCCTGGGTGTGTGCATCGGCTGAAGACAAAGGAATTGATGTGTTCCTGCTGACACAAGAGGAATGGTCAAGAATCTTAATTATATATTAATCATCATGGTCAGCTGGCACAACCAACAAAGTCCCTCTCACACAATCCAAAATAAACTTGGAATAATGATGTCAGAAAAATCACTATAGAGCTTTGACAATGCCACTGATTTATCTGAAGAAGAGTTTTGAGATGGGTGATTAATATGGAGATTTGCCACTATACACTGTTAAATTTTAAACAAAGTTTAAATATTCTTAGAAGAATTCCCTTTTGTTTTTCCAACAGCAAGTATAGGTTCTCTAGAGCTGAGGGGATAATTCAGTCTGACCTCTTAAATGTTGCAGATAAGAGAAAGAGATGAAAAAATGCCATATATACCATATGTCTAACAAGATTTGTAAGTGTATTCCCCTGCCAAAAAAGATCCAGCCCTTCTTTTCCAACACAGTAACTAGCTGGCAAAGCCTAGGCTGTGTCCCTCTCCCAACGTGTCCTGACCCTTCACATGTCCTGCTGCTTTACACACAGACGTGGTGGTTCTTGCCATGGGCACAGTAACAATCAATGCTCTTCTGTGTCTCTGTTCCAAACTCCACTTTGAATCCCACTGCTACTTTTCTTCCTTCCCACCAAATGTTTCAGGCAAGACCAGAAGCAGGCCAAAGATTTAAAATACCTGCTCTTGAGAAGGCTGTGGCAGAAAGAAAACAGAGAGATTAATGGGAAATTGGAAAACAAAAGTTCTGGATTCACTAAATAAAACACATTTTCTCTAGCTGAGATTAGCTGTTCTATCTGTCAGCTCTGGAGACAGACAAAGCATGGATGTTTATGGCAAATGTATGGGGGAGTGTGTGAATCTTCCTTCTGATGCCTGGATGTGGGAGGGAGAGCAGGGGTGGGTGTCACAGGGAGTTGGATGTTTAGAGGGGGTGACTGTAGGGGATCCTTGAGGCGCTAAAGAGGTATTTGGCTTTCTCTCATTGTCCATCCGGGAAGTGTGCACAGTAACAAATTGGGGTAGGGGATATCCCAGGTAGGCATGAAGAGCACTGAAATTCCTCTCAATGTTGTGGTGGAGGGGTCTGAGCTCACAGGAAAGTAACAGCACAGCCAAATGTTTTGCATTTCTCCCAGTCTGCTGATTCTTTTGTCCTCCGAGTTATCTTGTTCTCAGGGTCAGTAATCTTTCCATACTGGCTGATTCTTGTGTCTTCTGAAGTTTTGCTTTCCTTCTGGCCTTGTGTTTCCCTACAAGTCTCTAAGCCTTTTAAAAAATATTTTTATTATTCTCCCTTCTTTGCTGCCACCAGGTTATTTCTCCTTCTTCCACCTACTGCTGTGGCTGCTGCCTTCTCAGTGTGTGAAGTACCATTCACATCAAATAAAGAAGGAAGTAGAGCAGGCTTTTAACTTCAGCTGTGGGCACAGCTGGGGGGAGCTGCTTTCTAGCAGCAGGAAACATTGTCTTCTTGTTCTGTAAGAATTTCTGAGGCTGGTTTTCCCAGATCAAAATGTAAAAGAGGCTCCACTTCATCCAAAGGTTATACTTATATATGTGTGCATATAGATTCATATATATACACACACACAAATAATATATTTTCTTTAATCTTGACCTTCTCTCTTCTCAGATAGTCTTCCTCCTCCACCTTAGCAGTGATGGGAATCTCCCTGAGAGACCTGAACCTATGGAGTGTAAAAACTGGAGAGAGATTATCTTGTGCCTTTTTCTGGCTTTTGTCATTGTTCTCCTTTTTGGTTGGATGACAGCACTGTGATCTAGAGAGAGAGTGAGACAAGCAAATTGGCTGTACTCTGCCCCATTTGGCAGAGAATACTGAGATCTTCTGAAATTAAAGTCCATAGTTTTAATAGCATTTTTGAGACCTCATCTTGCATATTAGAACTTAGCCAGGTATTAGGTAATTTAGATAATAAATTCTCTTCAAAGTGACCCATCATCTTAGTATTTATTTTTTTTTTCTAGAGGATGTAAGGCATAAAAGCAAGCTTTGTAGTTTTATATCTGTCAGCATGTCACATAAATATCTCAGTAACTACTGATCTTATCACCATAAAACTTCCATTTATACAGTTAGACATGTCATGTTGGTCAGTTGCACAAAAAGTTAAGTACATGCAATATTAAACTCCAACCCATGCCAGCTCCATTAGCCCACATCTTGAAGTTCTCTCTGAACACTATTAGAGAAGTGGGGGAGGAGCTGGAGGCAGCATACAGCAGAATCAGACGAGGATGGACTCATGTTGAAAATTACTGAAATGATGAAAGAGTTTGCAGAGGGATGTTTGGAGTCTTTGCATTTCCCTGAAAATCAAAAGATCTGTTTTCTGTTTGATGAATGACTTTAATAGTTTTAATGACCTCATATAATTTATTTGATTGTATTGTTCATTTTTATTAGGAAATCAGCCTAGCAGCGTTTCAAGTTGTATCACCTTTGCATGTCAGAATTGAACTCTGATCTAAACTTGCCATCTTAAAACTTATATTACTTTTTTTCATTTTTTTTATTAAGGGTTAAATTCAAAAAATGCTGAAGTTACTTTTTTTTTAGGATTTAGACTGGTTCCTAACAGACTTGGCAGGAATGTGTCTTTAAAAAGCAGTGTAAGCAATTACTTTTTTCTAGAGTAAAGTTTGTTGGGAGTAATAGTTTAGAAATTGTGCAATTTATTAATTTGATTTATGTTTTGAAAATTCCCATGAATACTTCAATTAATGCTGTTTACTAGTCTTAAGTTCTGTTCCATGTTGTGTTTTATGCCCCTTAGAAATATGTTTGTAGAAATATCTTACATAGTAAGATTATGTGTGAGTCAAGGCATTGTCAGGTTAGGTGAAGTTAAAGGACAGCTTTATGAAAATATGCATGCTAATTGTCTGCCTAATTTTATCAAATAAGTTAATTTTATGTATGGAGACTATAGGGAAAAAAAAAAAAAGACTGAACATATGTAACTTGGTCCTCTGTGAGGCCTGGAAACTAAACTGGCTCCTCTTGTGCACAAATACTTCTACAGATACTTGCAGCAAATGGCAGGTAAAGTAAGCATTAGGTGCCACACATATATCTGCCTAGGCCAAATTATTCAGCTTCTGGAAAATATTAAGAAAGTCACTAACTTTGCATCTTTGTGCTTGTTTTTACATTTGTGTGGATTCAGCAGGGCAGCACATTATTTACTCTAAGAAATATAGAGAACATCTCTCATGCTTATCTTTACAGAAATCCATGAGGCTGCATTTTTTTGGCAGCACTGATAGCAGAAAATCTTTTTGTTGTTAATGATACAAAATCGACTTTGCTATGGTATTCCCTACAGAAAACAGTGCATTAAAAATAATGGTGGTTAAATTTGTATGTGTTCAAGAGTGTTACAATGTGAGGGGTGAGTCCAGTGTTCTGAAACAGTGAGACATGTGCAATGCTGAAAACATGCATGCTGTGTAAAAGCATGTAGCTTCCCTTATTTCAGTTAAAATACTTGTGTGTAGTCTCCAATTTTTTCATTTATAAAGCTGTGTTTAATTTAAGGCTGGGTCGAGTGTACTTGTCACTGAGTCCACTATTGGCAAGAATGGTTATTAAAAAAATATTAGAACTAAACTTGATTTGCCAGGATCCCAAATGAAGAGGAATCAAGGAGAAATTTGAGTAGTGGCCTTTTTCTCTTCTCCTGAAGGAGACATTATCAACTCATTAGCTACAAGCCTGCACAGAGGCCCCAACTGTGACTCTTAAAGCAAGAAATACATTTCTTGTGGTTAAGATTGACTTTCAGCATGCCAGCTGTCCCTCTTTTGGAAGGATTGGCCTTATTTTTCAAGTAGAACATGTGCCATCTTGATTACCCAAACTCTTAATTCAATGCTGTTTTATGCTTTGTCTCCTCAAAATATCCCTTATATCCAGCTTTGATTGGTGGGTAGATGTACCAGTACTGATCAGCTTAATTACCAGTGTGAGGCAGCGCAATGCAGACATGAGGTAGCAGCACACCTTTCCCAGCATTCTGAGGTAATTAACCAAAAAATATTTCCCTGCCACCTGTCTAGCCTTGGAGAAAATCCAGTTTTCTTTCCAAGCTATGGGAAGGGGGGATCAGAGCAGAGTTTGGTTAGCAGGATGGTTAGCCATGTGGTTTTTGTTCTTCCCAGAGTCATCTGCAGTGGTTAAGTATGGAGGCTGAGGCTGCTACCCCGTCTTTCCCAACTCCCAGTATTGCATCTGTAGCAAAAATATGTGAAGGATTAAGGTGAGCCATGTAGTAAACCGTGAGCAGTGATCTTCCAGGGTTCATGAAAACTGGAATGCTGAATATACCTTTGGATGCATGAAGAACAAGCATCAACAAAGTTTGGATTTATTATGGCCAGGTTAAAATTCCTCGTTTTTTTTTTCTCAGTTATTCAAGGCTTAAACTCAACTCAATAGCAATTAAAAGGCTAAATTTTTTTTTTGTGTGTTCCATGCTTAGCAGAAATATGCTGTAATTCTTACCATGCCTGGGTGAAAACATACATAGTCTAGTTACATTCATTATCTACAGCAAATTAAAACAAAATCTCTCACACCCAGTGCTTACATTGATATAGCATTCCAAACCAAAAAAAAAAAACCAGTATAAAATATCGCAAAAATATAATATGGATAAAATTGTTGCTTTTGATTTTTTTTTTAAATATTTTTGTTTCTTATGTTATACTGAAAAAGTTTATCAGAAATTAAAAAGTGATGATAGTAATTCTGGAATAACTTCCGAGTTCTGATCGACTGTAAAGCATGCAAGCTAATGGATGTAGTCACCCATCCATGAAGAAGATTTCTATGGTTAAAGCATCCCAGCTGATCTAAAATATTTTTCTAAGACACTGACATACCTTATGGTTTCAAGTGGTCTTTAACTGGTTTTGATTCAATGAAGACTGTACAAAACAAATAACTTTGCTATTATACCAAAATCTACTCCCATGTCATGTTTCCAGAAAACAACTCGTGTTTGAGACAATTTCAATTATCTGTAGTTAGTTTTTTTAATTTTTTTTAAATGCTTGAATAGTTATTCTGCCATGGCTCGGGAATAGCTAATGGAATTTCATTCAAGCCTCGTTTAAAAAACAAAACCCATACTTTTTGGCAGGACACAAGTGGGAAGAGATTTAGTCCACAAGATATATTTTATCCTGGCATGTGGGAGAACAGTTGGTGGAAAATAGTTTCCCCTGTAGCCAGTTAGAAACTTTAACTATCTGCCAGTGATTGCTGTGAATGTGGTGCATGACATATCATGAGAATTCACATAAATAAAATGGGAAAAGCATCCAGTTCAGGACTGCCTCTATGGGAGGGTTGGGAAGAAATATATGATGAGCGGGAGAGAAGAGTTTTATAACCAAAACTTCTAGGAGTAGACCTCTGGAGCCCTGGCTGGGATACTGAGACCTTCTGCAGTAGTTGTCTTTGGATTACATTTATTACTTTGTCTGCCCTGAACTGAGGATAATAAGGAAGGTTAAAAGGCAAGTCTATTGTTAGTGCTTATGGGCTCGTTGTTCAGAATTACATTACTTGCAACCGTGACACTATGATACAAACAGAACTTACAAAATCTGAAATTTAAAATTTTTGAAAAAAATTTTAAAAGTATCCATGGACTATGAACATTTCTACGGAAGTGTTAATGTTAGGCAGAATTTAAGTGTCTACAGTTTACCACTTTAACTAGACTATATCTAGTTAGATCTGAACTAGTGACTCTTATCCATGTTTCTTTAATCTTTTTAGCCATTTGAAATTTCTGATGAATTTTGGAAGTTCAAGCAAAATTGATAAAAACATCTCCCTCCTACTCATGCTATTTAATTCCTACTTGATAAACTTGCTCTGCAGTACCTGTGGCTGTAACTGAGGTCAGAAATAGTGCCAGAATTACTAAGCTGTGTGTTGAGACATCAGGAATTTCACTAGAAAGTGGAATTTTGGAAGGAATATACCCCGTTTATTCAGTTTTAGCACAAATCCACATAATGAAACAGCATTAAAGCTTTCAAAGTTTGCAGCCGTGATGCTTGCAGAGGTGGTGGTAGCTGGCCCATGGTGTGCTGGTGTCTTTGTGGCCATGGGAGGTTTTCAGATCTCTTGAATGCTTTTAATGAAAATGTGTGAAGCTTTTCTGTAGTTTCATTTTGCCTTTACCAGGCACCCCAAGGCTTGAGCTGAGGCCTGGTGAGATGGGTGAGTGAAAGGTGGCCGAGTTCTGTGTATGCAGAGGGCCTGCATGGACAACCAGGTGTCATGGGGGAGCAATGGATCTGGGAGAACCAGCAGGCCACTCTGGTGATTGTGGGGATTTATTACCTGGACAGCTGCATTCAAGGGAGAAAAATCCCAGTCAGGCAGGAGCTTGAACTTGTGCAAAAGGCAAAAGGCTCGTGCAGTGTTGATGTTTTGTGAGGAGATGTGTTGGGGACCTGCAGGGAGCAGAGCCTCCCCCACTAGTGGCAGAAGGCAGGGGGTGCCCATGGAGCCAAGACCCAGCCTGAGCCCCTGGTAATGCTGGACTTGCCTGGGAAGTGCTGGACTTCCCTGGGCAGTGCTGGACATCCCAAGGCAGTGCAGGGTCTCCCTGGGCAGTGCTGGGCCTCCCTGGGCAGTGCTGGGCATCCCAAGGCAGTGCTGGGCCTCCCTGGGCAGTGCTGGACATCCCAAGGCAGTGCTGGGCCTCCCTGGGCACTGCTGGGCCTCCCTGGACAGTGCTGGACATCCCTGGGCAGTGCTGGACTTCTCTGGGCAGTGCTGGGCCTCACTGGGCAGTGCTGAACCTCTCTGGGCAGTGCTGGACATCCCTGGGCAGTGCAGGGCTGGGGGTCCAGGGGCAGAGGGGCGGGAGGCTCGTGGTGCTGTCAGGCCTGGCAGGTCTCCAGGTGTCCCATATTTCCCACAGCAAACCTCAAGTGCTTGGCAGCATGAAAGCAGCAGTGAGGGACATCATGCTTCTCAGCCTTTTCCTGAAGTAGAATGTCTACGTTCCTCTGATCTATTGGTTTGTGTCATTTTCTTGCTTGTTTTATTTCAGTAATAACTAAAACTGCAACTAAATCTATTGCAGATTTCTGCTCCAAAATAAGCATCTGCTGGAGTTTTTTGGTGGTAACAGAGGCATTCACACCTTCAGGAGGAGCAGCAAGCCCAGCAGTTTGGGCCCCACAGACTCATATAGTAATGCTGGTGTTGGAAAGGACCTTAAGGATCATCCAGCTCCAGCCCCAACCTCTCCAGGCTGCAGTGGGAGTTGGGAGTCCCTCACAGAACTCACACCTCATTGAGACTTTACTGGTTTGACGTTCCTTCCATCACACAAAGAAACACTTCAATTCCTCTCATTTGAGGCCATTGACTTCTGTGTGACATGCCAGAAAAGTTGTTGAGAAATAGCTTTGAAAAATTCTCAGAAACAAGAATGTGCTTTGTAATACTCTCAGTTCTTCAGTGATATTTGTTTAAATGCGTTACTTACATTAATATCCATTTTTAGTTGAAATGACTACTGAGATCATTAATCATTATAAAAGCATTAATTAAATAAATATCTGATTTGCTGATTTTTCATGTTCACTACTTTACAAGCATGTGGATTAGATGAAGGAAAAAAATACTCCTCTGTTGTCCAAATCCTTTTTGTTCTTCTGCTTATTTGTTTATCTGGCCCTTGTCCTGTGTCGAACTCTGAGTGGTATATTCCTGTGATATTGAAAAAATAAGCTCAGCAATTTTTAGTTAGCTTTTTGTCATGCCCCAAAATTACTCTTCTGGATACATTTTCTGACCCAGATTCAAATTACAAGCATGGACTTCTGGTTTAGATAAGGAATAGTCAGTTTGGGGTTTTCTTTGCCATATGAGTTTTTTTGTTCTGTTTCATAACTGTGCTGGAGAATTTACATCTGGGATTCCATGTCTTTGTTTCAGTGTCTGTATTAAAATAAGAAAACACTTATATTTATTCAAGATTCTGATGCAAATACATTGAAGGGAAGTTAGATTTCTTTCCCTGTGGGAATTTATACTTTAATTCTTTGACTTGTTCTTGAAAGAACAAGAGACCTTAGTGTTATATAATGAAATAATTCATGGTACAATTAATGTGATGTTGGAGAACAGCAACATGATATGCTGAATTTAAATAACTGAAACTGATCAAGAGGGACATCAGCATTAAATGCTCAATAGGATTGACGTAACAAATACAAGATTGCCACTGCATTTAAGTTAAAATACTGTCATCTGCTGATACATTCCAGGCAAATTTGTTGATAGACTAAACATTTTGGTAGTCTTTCCATTATTTCTTTGAGCCATCAGCTTTTAATTTTCTCTTTCTAGTTAATATACTTGTGTATAATTTAAACAGAAAACTGTTCTGTTTCATCATAAAAGATTTGTCTGTTACTTTTGGTGTGTAAATCAAGTGGACAGCAAAACATTCTTGAACTTGTTTTTTGAGGCATTTGTTGACAACAACAGGAAAAGAGATCACAGAGACCGCCAATAAGTGTGGACATCAATTATTTTTTAATTGTATAGGAGTACAGTACACTAATTAAAACTAGTATATCTTGCAATGCCAAAGGCAAAATTAATTATTAATTTTTATTAATATTCAGAAGTAGCACAAGGAATACATTAAAAAAGATTTTGTGGCTGTGACTGAGATCTTGTTTTGCTTTATATTTTAGTGAAAATAGTATGTTAGCTAAATTTGAATAGTTAAATATGCATCCAAGAGATTATAGGCATTGAACAAGAATGTTCTCTTTAGACTAGTTGCCCAGTGACAGAAGTAGGAAAAATTCTTTAAAAATTCTGGGGCTTTGGTTTAGCTTGTTTACTGACAAGTATAAATACACGTTATCCTGCTGTTGTTATTGTAGATACTATAATTATTGAGTTGTTTATTTTGGTTATGATATCTCATATTCAGTAGAATAATAGGCTTTCCACTTCTAGAGTCCAGCTCAGCAAATCAGATCTGTCCTGCACTGACTTGACAAACCTGATGAGCTTCTGGACAAAGTTACTTCTCTTCTGTGAGCAAGTGATTTGTCTATTCATTTCTCCCACAGGTCAGGCTTCAGTCTGCTTAGATACCTCATTGAGAAACCTCCAATCTGGTTCAGATGTTCTATCACAAAGGAAGATCTTTGAACGAAAAAATATGTGTTTCCCAACTATTAAAGACAAAATATTAATAGGCTTTTAATACACCTGCTCATGGAATGCAACATTTTATTTTTTGGAATTCACAAATTTTTTTCAAAAAAAATTCTGAAATAAGTTGTGCTTAGCTTTATTGAAGTAAGTATAGGAAAAATACAAGAGAAAAGATGGTGACTGTTGTGAAACATTTGTAAAAGGGCTTATGTCTAGTGTTGTTTTGAAAGTTATGTCCAACTGTAATGGGAGTGGTGTATTAGCAATCTTACTGAAGTAGTTACACACTGTTGTGAAATTTTTCTAGACTAATGTGATTAATTATTTAGGATCAGACAGGCAAAGTTTTAGTTGGTTGTTTTTTGATTTTGTTTTGTAGTTTTTTCTTTTACTGGACCTGGAAATCTTTCTCTGATCCTTACATAGAAGCATATTGACATCTTCATCTCACTTGTTAGGGTTAATTATAACAACTCCTGTAGTCATTCATGTACTCCATAGAAATATGGACATAGATTGCTGTATTTTAGTATTTCTTTAACAAAAACCTAAAATAAATATCTCCCATATTCATATGCACTTTAGTGGTGCACAGCTGCAATTCAGAATTTAGCTTTCACTTCATTCAAGCACCTTGATCTCCTATTATAGCAATACTTGTAATATGATTTTAGCTTAGAAACTGGATTGTACAAGTTTGATTGTTACAAATACCCAGAGCTTTCCTGTTACTTTGTTATAACAAAGCAAGGCATTAAAAAACTTAGTTTTCCAATATTCTATCTGTGTGTTCCATCTAAGTGTAGATGCCATTCTTGTTCTCTTCTAAAACAGCTGGGTACCTCAGAAAAATCAAATTGTGCCCTCCCCTTGAGCTGCAATTTTGTTAACAAAAGGAGCGGTGATGTTCAGCTTAAGTCTACTTCCAGATCTGTGTTGCCTGTGGATTCCTACCTCTTCAGTGCTCTGTCCAAGATCTGGAAAATGTTTCTAATTCCCATATATCTCTGTGCTGGTGTACGTGCATGCATGTCACAGAGTCGTGAAGAGGAGGAAGCCACTAATTCACTCTGCTGTCTTCCCAAAGGAATCAGCATATGTGGGAAGAGCGGGCTCTTGAAGGCAAACACTGTTCTTCATTCTACTTTGAAGTGCTTGCCTTACCAGCTTGTCAGTAAAAATTGACAAGATACAACTCACTTCTAAAAAGATAAATAAAAACTTTCCAGAGAGTTACCTATCACTATGCTAGAAAAATAGTTCTCAGAGCTTCTCTTGGTAATTCTTCTGCTCCCTGTCCTGAATGTATTGCTTTCTCAATTGAGTGCTGTGGTTGTCCAGGAAAACTAGAGAACACCTTATGGAATAACATCAAAGGGAGGCACTTGACAAAGACAAGCAATTTAGATGCTCAGTTCTGGGAATGTATTGACTGAAGATGAAAGCTCTTTAGGGAAGAGACTTTGTCTTCTATTTATATAGAATCTTGCATAATTTAACAAATGTTGGGGACACTATTAATCTCATCCAACTTTAGATGTCTACAGTGTAGCTGTCAATCTTAAGAGAAGATCAATTGCACTCTAAAAGTGTCTGTTTCTCTCCACTGACTATAAAGGGAGCCCTCACAAGTAGCTCAGGTGCAGATGGCTTCATCTATATTTGGGCAGATGAATCCTGCTCTAAAATGCTTTCTAATGTGACAAAATAATAGTAATTGATATTTTTAAAAAATCCATGGGAATGTGTTTGATTCTTAGAGCAGCTCAGAAAATGAATGGCAGCTGCTGGTTTTAGTTAGTATTACATTCAGCAGCAAAGTACTAGGGGTTGGTATCATATCCACAACAGCATTGATCCATTCATAGCTTCTTGAAACATTAGTTCAGGTTATAAATATTAAGTAATTTGCTTGCTCAGTGCAAAAGAATAAAGCTGAACACCTGAGTTGTCAATACCATAATAGCAGTTCAATAGGAAATGCTGTCTCCAACTGAAAAGACAAAACAGTATAATTAAAATCCTTACGGGAATTACAGCAAAAACTTTCCTATACTGCTGTTACTGAGTCCTCTGGATCAGCTGATACTGTTTTTGAACATCTCAGAAACTGTTTACTGGTATTTTTTGGAGTGGAAATGCTGTTTTGAAATATGAAAGAACATCATGTTCTTCTACAGTAGCACCTGTGTCTTATTAGTGGCAAGTCACTATGCTTAAAAGTTGGCCATGAAGAATCTACAAGACAGTGAATCAGCCATCTGCTCAGCAAGGAGTGTTTTAGCCAGCAGAGATGGACTGATAATGCTCTTTCATACAGTGGGCATAAAATTCATGGCTGCAGCTGACCTCTATTAGAAGGCAGTCCTTTCAAGGTAAATATATGACAAGCTATTCCTAAAGCTGCTTTAATTGCTATGTGGGAAAGTAATACAAGAACATCCGGAGGAGCATCCTATGGTAGATATATGGACCTGTGCTTAACTGAATTATTGTAATCTCAATACACATTGAGCAATATTCCAGGCAGCCAGTTTTGTCTTGCTCAACCATAAAGGAAATTGTAGGAGAGACATAAAAATGCATGTATGAGAAACAGGGGAAAATTACTGATCTATGAGGCTAAACAGATTTAGTGTCTGTTGGTATGGAGTACCTGGATGCCAAAATAACCAAGTCTGGATTCAGACTTACAAAGTGTGTACCTCACCAATTTCCCTAAAAACTGTGTTGTGAAAAACTGGAAGACTCAATTCCTAAATATTTAAATGATGTGTGTCTGAGAAAAAATTAACAATACCACACAGCACTAGGTATCTATAGTATGTATCATGCTACCCATGTTTTTCATACTTCTGTCTTTAATTGTTTCTGCCATGAATAGCTTTCAAACTGAATAAGTATTCTTCATTTCTACAGAATGCCTTTTATGAGGGTACAAATAGGGAGTTAAAAAAGACTTACTATTCCAATTCTCCCACAATCATCAAAACCTTAAAGCAGCTCTTAAAAATCCCCCTGTTTTTTCTGAGAAATGAAGTCACCATGTTTAGGTTTTGAGAAATTCTATACTGAATACAGTTCTGTATAATGATTCTCTATGGTTGTGTGGGAAAACATCAGAAATGTAAAAGCTGTCCTTTCCAACTCCTACTGGATTTTTTTTTTTTCATTATAAGATGTATTTATCATGCCATCCAAGAGAGATGATCTCTTCACAACTGATTAATATGAAGAAAAGAATCAGTCCTGGTTAGATGGGATTTTCTTCAGAAATGCTTTTTGCTCAGGCAATACCTGGAAATAGAAAAGGAGAGTGTTCTGGAGGCCTTAAGATAAAATCTGCCTCTGGTACAGATGTAACTGTATCCAGTTTTTATCCATCCTCTCTGCCTTAAGTTGCTTTCAGATTTCTTACACCAAGTGGTGCTTGCAGTCGTTTCCATCTGCAGTATGAGGGAGTATTGCTGTATTTTAGCTATTTATAAAAGTTAAGGTTAGAAAAAAAAATCCTTATTTCACACTCATGGACAACCTTCTCACAAACTATGTGATTCTTCCTGACTTTAAAATGAAATTCAACTTTTTGAAACCTGTCATGCAAATACTGTTTTAGCACAGCCTTCATCTAGGTGCATGTGTTCCTGCATAACTGCTTATTTTATTTTAAAAAAATAAGAATAAAAAGACAAACTTTTTATTTTTAACTTGTTTATATTCCTGTTCAAGTACAGGTACAAAACCACTCAGGTAGGGCAAGACGGATTAGGTCTATTCTTTGCACCTTCTGCACATCTGTGTACAAGCAATTACATTGAGGCAGCCCAAGAATTAGTAAAGGGCACAGTCACAGAGACAGGATGAAGAGAAGAACCAGCCCAACTATCAGGTTGTGCCTGCGTAGCTGGCATTCACATTTACATACACGAAATGAACACATTCATTTGGGAGTCACAAAAAACCCCTGAGTCAAATGGCATTTTGCAGATTTTTCTTCTGAGCAGAAATGCCACTTTAATTGAAGGCAACCAGTGAAATAAATGCTGTATTTTCAAGAGACATCACAGAGTGCAAAGGTTGTGAACAAAGCAGTAACAGCTACAATGAGCCACCAGAAGTAATAGCGAAAACTGTCTTCTATAGCATATGCACAGTTCAGGCCTTTTCTTCACACCTCAGAATGCAACAAGAATATCCATCAAACTCAATCTGTTGCTCTACCAGTGGAGATGTATTTCAAATAGAGAGTGCAGGCAGTTACCTGGGAAGATCATGTCTTCTGTAAACAACTGAGATCTATGGGTAGCTCTGGTGTAAACTCCTCATTTTGTCTTGAACTGCTCACCCACCAGCCAGAGCAACAAGCAGGGGGACTCTGCGTTGGAATACTGATTTTTGATGAGCTCTCCCTTTTAAAATATCTGTAATTTTGGATAGCTAATTTCTAAATTTATAATCAGTATATAATGTCTCACAAAATTAAATGACTAAAACCCGAGCTGTCCAGCAAAACTATATGATGTCTGAGTTTGCATTATGGATGCATCAAATATTTTTGTCCTTAATTTCCTCTTTTACATCTGAACCACGGTGAACAGCTCCTACCTGTGTTTGTGAATGGCAAGAAGCTTTGCTCAGCAATCAGTCTAACTGCAATGCATATTCCATACTGTTCGTTTTACTTATACTAACTCAGGATATATTATGTCCATTCATGAGATATCATGTAATGGTTAAATTTTTGTTTCTTAACCCCCTGGAAGGTTGTCTGTCTTCTTTACTGACTTGTTATCGAATATCCAAAGACAGTACTTGAAAATTTCCCAACTTGAGTTCAGATCCTACTTGACCTATGATTTTCTGGGTGTGGACAAAATGTACCAGCTGATCTTTCAGTGAAAAATTTAATATATTGTTAGAATGATGTCTTAAATACATTCCAATATAAATTTAATTCTGTACATAGCAATGATCTTGAAAAATTTCTTAATTGCTTTGACTTCTGATAACATGCAAACATTGTCACTAGAAATGGCATATGCTATATTTTGAGTAGAAAAAAAATGTGTCTCCTATCTTTGCACATGTTTTTGTGCTGTTAATTGTGGGCTTCCTAAAAGCTCAGCTTGATCTTATGTAAGACTGCTCCTTCAGGATTTGTTAGATTTCCGTTTATTAGTAATTTTTAGACACTACTGATACATTTTTTTATTGCATGGGGAGAAAGCTAAGAATGCAGAGGAATTTTACGTTTTTCAGGTTTTGTAATTAATTGAAAAATTAGTTAATTTCTAAGTGAAAATTCACATTATCATCTTGAATTCTAGAACTGTTACACTGAAATTTCATGGAAACCAATAAATTTGTACTCTGTCAAACTTTGCAAGCACATAAATCATTAAGACTCTGTTCTCTCATTCTCATCTTAATCAAGAATAAATTCCCTTTCATAATCTCTAGTCTACAATAGTAAACTAAATAGCAGATCATTAGAATAATTAGAATTCTAGTGGCAAACAAACGAGCTCTCATTACTGTTTGCATGTGAAGTAAAGCTCTCAACTCATAATTCACTTAAAATTCTTCAGATTTAAACAGAATATCATGATGTTTCCATGAACAAGAGAACAAACGAAGCCTGACCTCTCAGGCATAAAACCTTTATCTTCTCTGTTCACCACACCATGGCTGGGCAGAGTCTGGCAGTGCTGGGAGTAGATGGGAGCTGACTGGCCAGCTGACTTCTGCTAAATGGAAGAAAGTATTGTGTCTGCCTTTTCTGCACGTAGTAGAGATGCTATAGAGGTCTTTCTTCATACAGCTAATTTTCATGAAATCTGTATTGCTATAATTACCTCTAATTATGCTGTGTCACATAGGGCAATGAATCCAAAAGTGATTAGGGAGAAAGGGAAGGTTGGGCAGTTAACATAGGCTATAATTTCATTCAGTTTTCATCTTCAGAATTACTACTTTCTTGCTTCTCATTTTACCTCTGTTTCTCTTACAACACTCTACCAATTTCCAGCTATGTTTATGTTTCTGTTCTTAATGGTCTTTTTTCCCCATGTACCATTTTCAACACTTTTTGTGTACAGAAGGTCTCATCCCAGATTTGGATTCCTGATCCTCCTAATCTTCCAGCTCTATGATCCTAAACCCCCTTTGTTGTTTTAACGAGCCATGAAACACTAAATTGCTTTTTCCTTGGCTTTTTCATTCCTCTGCACTTAATTTTTTAAAAATAATTTCTCCCCATCTTTACTGTCATTCTTGCCAAGAAAAGTTTCCTGCCAGCAGTACTCTAATAGGCACTGCCCTGGTCATACAGGTTGGAATATGCCTTTAGTGAAAAAGGGCTCCCATTGCGAGATGCAGATGTAGAACAGGAATTTATCTTCTCCCTGACTGATCTGATCCAAACTTCCTGTGTTTACTGTGCTACAGCTGCAGCTCTGGGTCCAAGAAGGGTGACTCTGAAGAATAAGATGAGGTACGCTATTTCTCTGCATGCTTTGCAAATGTCAGGTCTTGACCAGAGGAAGATTTACTGATGCTCTTCATCCTTCTCTCATCTTGTGAGTCCTCTGATACTGCCTGTCCTCATTTCTGCTGTGTGAGAGGACTGTGACTGAAAAATGTTTCTTTTATGAAATACTCTTGTCTTGCACTGAGATGTTCTGATGTCCCTCTTGCCAGGAGCAGGGAATGGTTGGGTGGCCTTGCTCTTCAGCTGTCAGAGAGGAAGGGAATGTTGGAATTGAGGACTTTGAGAAAGGTGCTTTAAACCACAGAAATGCTTGGTCTGAGTGTACAAACTTCTTACTGTCAAGTATAAACAAGCTGCATTGCCTTGCAATGAGAGCGTGCTGATGATCATGTAGTCCTGCATATAATGACATTCCTAGGGCAGCCTGGTCCATTAGGAGAATTTAAAAAAAAAACAAAACACAACAAACAGGAAGCATTTTCATACAAGCCAGCACATATTAGTCAAGACATGTTCAGAATACATTAGAGATCCCAGTTTACTGGAGTCAGCATACAGCCATGAAAATTCACTCCTAGGTACTATTTTCACACAGCCCCTTTGTTATAGCAGCCAGCTCAGGCTGGGCACAAGGCCTGTGCCACCTCCCCTCTGACTGGGGTGGGGCACCTGGAATGCTTCGGGTTTGTCCAGATTTAATGCTTCCATTCACCCTCTTACAGCCATCATTTGGTGCAAAATACTTCAGGACAAGGAATGTAAACACAGGGTGTTCTGGTCATGTTCTGCTTCAAAGTACCTGAGAAACAGGCTGCTCCTGTAGCATCAGCCAGTAACTTTGGAAAAAAATATGCACACAAAATTGGGGGCCCTTGTTCATACCTGGATAAAGAATCCTACCTCTGGGTTGGTGAATGCAGTGCTAAAAGCTACAAAAGAATATGAACTGTGTCTTTCCCTACGATATTTAAGGAAAAATGAAAATAAATAGTCTTTTGGCCCTTATCTGTTATCTGTGGCCCCTTTTCCAGGCCTAGCTCCTCTTCTTAAACAAGGACACTTGCTGTTCACAACAGGACAGTTTTTCTGCCATGACTCTCCAGTCCTGGCAATAGGGAAAAATGTTAAAACAGATTAGAAAGGGTCTAGTGGAGTCCAGTGTGGTGTCAGGTTGCTGTCTGTAGTTTCAGTTATCTGACTACTCCCTCCAGTGAATCTGCATGTCTGGGTGCCAAAGGAAGAAAACACAACTCCCCGAGCTTCAAAAGTTCCCCGTTGCTTTCTCAGAATAAGTTGCTAGGAGGCCTGTTTTGGTGTGTTAGGTCACTATAAAAGGTCCAAAAAACCAGATCCACGTCCTGCCTACTTATAAATATTTCTTAAAGAGAATGATACTGGGGGGGTATCACCAGGAAATGCTATGGATCAAGCCCTGTTGTTTTGTGAGCCCAGAGTGATTTTGGATGTTGGGCTCCCCAAGCAGAGTCCTTCAGAGGGCATATAAGGATTCCTAGGCTGTCTTGAGTCTTCCTAATGGTCCTTCCACCTCTGGTGATGCTTCAGACCCCTGTGGATAAGAAATATGAACTGCTGAGGGATTTTTTTTTTCCTTTAATAAGTTAGGACAATGTAGATGCAAGACTTGTTACAGCTTCCAGGAAGAACATGGAGGAAGTAACTATATAAACTGAGGAAAAACTGTAGCAGCTAAAAGGAAACCATTTTAACAGCTAGTGAGGAATGGAGTTCCTACTCCTAGCATTGTGAGCCGGAAAGAAAGGATCTACGATTTGATGATTAGTGACAAATTTGTGTGAGTTGGCAATTCTTTGAAAATGAAATTTATTAAACTTGAAATAAAATGTTCACCCCTGAATGAACACCTCCTTTTGTGAGGTTCTAAGATTTTGCTCATGGGCTTTCTTACTGCTATTCTCTTGTTTGAATGAATGCACCCTTAAGGCCAAAATCCATATTGCTGAGTTATTATGAAATACAGACTTTGTCTCCATGTGCTTCTTGACTTAACATAGCTCAACAAATGACACCTGTGTGGTAATTTTGAAGAGAAAAGCTGAGTAAAGACAGAAAGAGGAGAAAGGTACAGCTGGTGGGCTGATGTGATCATTTGAAGGCACTGCAGCATTTTGTGTATTCCAGTACATGTGCACCTGTAGGTGTTCTTTGTCCTGCCATTATCTAAGTTGATATAGACAGCAATAGGGGTTTACTTACAATCTTTGGGATTGTATGTACTTAAACACTTTGACCAACAGATTTTACGTGTGTTTTTAAAATCTGTTAAGGAGAAATGTGATTAGGAAAAAGCAAATTTTCTCACATGGTGAATTTTTTAATCCTAAAGGTTAAGTTCAAGCTTTCTCAGCATATTGACGCGAGGAATTACCCATTAATTAAATAACATGAGTCATATTCTACCATTGATTTTTTTATATATTTCTTGCTGTTTGATTTTAATTAATGGGAGTTCTGTACATAGAGGATTCAAGAAAAGGTCCAGTGTTTAGAATCAGAACTATAAAGTAAAACATGAATATGGTTGTGTGGTTTGCTAATTGCAGTAACGATTGCCATCAGAGCCTCCCACACTGTCTGTGCTCAGGCAAGATTGCCATATGTCACAGGAAGCCTTGCCTGAGCAAGGACAATCAACCTCAGAGATGATTCACTGTTGTTGAAATGAAATGCAGCTTTCAATGTCTTTGGAGGGTATTGAAAAACTTGAAGGTAGGACAAAGTAAGGTGTATTTACCTTCAAATTCAACCTGTATTTTAATCAATAAGTTTGGCATTTTTGTGGAGGACTGCAACAGCCAGCATCAGGAAAGTTTGAAAGAAGGCTCCTGCTCCTAGTCATTAGGGCTTGATGCACTAAGCTTTGCTGATTTCTCACTGCCAAGGCAGGTAAATGTATTTAAACTAATGCCTGAGCCCTGGATCAGAAGCAGGGCTGCACTCTGCTACATATAATTTCAGTAGAAATAAGGCAGTGTTCCCTCCAAAGATCACACAGTCTAAAATAGTGTCAGTGCTGAGTGTTTGCGTGTGGAGGCATGAGACAGATTTGTGCAGTATGGTTCTTTTCATAACACAATGAACTTTGCTGCTCTGAGAAAGTACCTTCAGTGCTCAGGAATCAGGAAAGAAAATTTAGATTGGCAGGGTAACGAGTAGGCATAGTCAACATACAGTGCTTAAAAAGATACTTGAAAGGAAGTTCATAACTGCTGCTTTGCTTATTTCATTGTATTCTTCCTGCTCCACTCTGCAGTTCTTTATCTGGGTATACAGAACAGTTGACCTTGCTAGAAAACAAGAACAGCTTATTTAGGGCATCAAGAGGCCACAGAGACCAAAACCAGAGATGCCATCTCCCAGAAAAGTGTGATCCTCCCAGAATGACTCCTCATCTGGCTCCTGGTGTATGCAAGGAGCAACCTCCAGTCAGCCAGCCTGTGCGACCAGTCATTAACTCACTCTGACCAACCTTCTGTCTTAAAAAGGATTGGGATAGCTGGGCTATATCTGCCACAGTGCCTGCTTTTTTTTCTTTCCCTAGTTCTGTTTGTCTTGCAGGATCGAGTCCTAGTTGCATAATTACGCTTTCCAGAATTAAACAGATAAATTGGCCTTAAAGAGATAATGTTAACATTGGGAGCAGCATCAGGTTCTTAATAAATTGAGGGGCATCAAAAGTGGTGATTTTCTAAACATTAATTTTCACAATTGTAATTTTTTAATGAATTTTCAAAACAGACTGTACATTCAGCTGAAAGTCAGCAGCTTCCCTCTGCAAAGCCTGGTTCCCTCTGTCTCTGCATGCTGCAAACATGCACATTACAAGCTGTGGATAAATTTTCTTCCAGCCCGTGTCACAGCACACTCTCCATATCTTTGTATTGCTCCCCTCAGTATATTTGGGATTAACTTACACCACAAACACATCCCACTGTATTAGGGAATCTTACGTGTATGATCTGTTCTGCTATGGCATTACACAATACAGTCACCACACAAGGCAAAAGCAACAATGAAAATTGATGTTATCCATTTAAATATAAATGATTTTAATAAGATTTACTTTGAAAGTGTAATATGACTGACAACCAGTGATTATTTTAAATAACTTTTGAAGCTAACAGCAGTGGACACTGTGTGTGTGTATGCAGGGGTCTTTTGTAATGCTTGGAGGTTGCTTAGCTGACACCCCAAATCAGGGAGCATTGTTTTTCAAACTAATTTTTATTGTCATCCAGTTTATTCTTTTTCTCATGCTATGTGTCCCTTGTATCAATTCTAGAATAAAATAGTGCAAAACCAAAAAAGGTAATGGCACTTTCCACAGTATTTCAAAAGGTTTTTAAGTGGAAAAAGGTATTTAGTATTTTTAATAAGCATCTTCAATACTATTGAGTTGGTTTCTTTGTTCATATCACAAGATTAATTATGCTGTCAAGCACTTTCAAGGCCTGCTTAACAAAGATTCAGTGATATAATGGTTTGCTTCGCATTGCCTTTTTTCTGCATAGCAATCACAATCAGCATTAGACAATTTAAAACCCTTTCACAAGCCGGAAGTTCTGAAGAGCCTTTTAATCAACAAAAATAATTTTGCAAACAACTAGATACAGCGTTTTTCATATTAACTAACTTGTATTAAACTCTGCTATGCGCTTGAATCTCTGGTTCTGGTAATGGATTATTCAGATTTGCAAGAGAGTAAAAGTGGGGAACACAATTAGCACAATATGCAGTTTGTACCCCATGAAAATTGTAATCTCATGCCATTCTCCAGCTTAATATAAGCATTGTATTAGTACTTCACTGCAGTTCCATATATTTTAATTTTCTCTTAATATGTTGTCCTTGTATAATTGCTTTTTTTTTCTAAATGCCTGGAAATGTAATCCTTGTTTTAAGGGAGACCACTGTTTCTATAGGACAGGTTAGAAATCAAATCCTAATACACTACAAGATTCTGAAATTCAAGTTACAATAGGAAAAGCTGTTTAGAAACACTTGCCTTCTAAAATCATCGAGCTCAAGAATGCTTTATTCAGTAATTTTATTGCCATATAGCATTGAAAGAAATCCCACATGATTTAAAAACACTTATTTGATGGAGAGATTGTAAAAGCAAAAACACACTATGATGACTTTTTTTTTGTCAAGCACATATATAAATGAAACTAACCTGTTAATGACACCTTTAAAACACTCTCTCTTTTTTTTTTTTTTTTCTCCTAAACTGCTAGAAGCATTAATTTGTACCGTTGCTGCATGTGGTAATTAGCAACTTCAGCAGTGATTTTCTCTGCCCTAAACCTTTCGTGTTTGACACTATTCCAGCCCGGGAGAGGAGTGACCCTGGGATACAGTGCTACAGGACAAGTGGAGCAAATCCTGTCACAAGAAATAACAGGGTCAGAAGACATTGCTAATGAAGTCATAGCAACTGGTTTAAAGAGCCAATCAGAGAAGGCAACAATCTGTAAATGAGGATATAATTAGCAGAAAAAATAACATGCTTTGGTTGGATTCTAGGGGAGCCAGTAATGAAGGCAATGACTGGATATTGAGAGAGATTCCAAAAGATTAGAGCAAACATTGTGCAACAAAGAATACCTAATTAGCAAAAAAGTGAATATGCCTTAATTAGAAGAAAAATGTATGATTGAAAGACATGGACTAGGATTTTAATATGAATATAATAATGACTATTAGCCCAAATCTCCAGTATGAAAAAAAAAGTCCTATCTTCACTTTTTTTTGCCTTTACCATTTTGATAAATGGTTGTGAAGAAGGTGGACTGTAAATTCATATCATGGCTGGGACATTAATACTATTAAAACAGACAATTTTGAGGCAGTAGTTTAATGGGTTTCCACCCAATTTACACATTTACTACCCCTAACACAGCACTGCAGACAAAGCAGCGTTGTGTCTTTTGGCTGGCCTTAATGTTCTTCTGGTGTGAGGAAGTAATTAAGGAAAGCATTTCAGGTGGGTGTCCTGTGGCATGTGAGCTAATGCTTGGTCCAGATATCTGCTAATAGGAAGGAACCCTGGGTGGCTCTTCATACAGAAAAAGAATCAATGGTGCTGAGGCCTTGATTGTGTGTGCTTAACTACTACACTGCTGCAACTTGCATTTATTTGTTGCTGTTTGGTTGATTTTTCTTTGGTTTGGTTTTTCTTTTGGATTTTTTTAATTTTTTTTTTAAGTAGGGACTGATCCAAAATTCATTAAATGCAAAGAAAAAGCTTCCAATAAGTTCACAGGCTTCCAGATCAGACTCGGAGTGAGCAGAAACCCTGGACATTTTATTAGTAAAAATTAAACATGTTATTATCCTGAACATAATAGATCCAAATAGAAGAATCCCATAATGGATTGTGCCAGTACAGTATATGCACAGTATTTATGGCTAGCAGTGATGAAAAGTATAACGTTCTACTGCTTATCATTTTATTACAATAGAAAAATCAGGACTCTTACTTGTTAATAATTTTTCACCTTTATAGACATCTAAATGATATTATATTTCCTCCCTTTTTTCTTTTTACAAAATGGTTCTAGGATATTGATTGTCATTTATTTTTACTCATGATATTTAATTGTCATAATTAGCAATCCATGTCTCATTCTCTATCTTAAAAATATCCTGTCAATTTTATAGCATATTTATAGATTAATTTAAATGTATAATTTAATTTATTACTGCATACCTTTGGTTTGTCTGTAACATTAAAATACTTATGGTACAGAATATTTTAATTAAAACTATTCATCAAATGAAGTCCAGGTAGCATCCTTATCCTTGTTTGCAGTAGGGGGTTGTGGCAGTGAAAGCAAGCAAAATAATGGGTCAATTAAAAAAAAATCTAAATATAGCTTTTTCAGAGATCTGATTGCTTAACTCAAGGTTAAAAAATAAAAAGAAAGAAAAGAAATAAATAAAGAAAAATGTGTTTGTCAGTGGATTTCACAAACTAAATTATGATTATTTTTTCCTCTTGCAGACATCAAATCTGCTAATGTCATGGCCAAAGCAGAAGTAAAACTATACAAGAAATGGGCTTGAATTTTCATGTGTGACATATCTCAATTTGACTGCAGGAAATTGGGATATTGTTTTCAGAGGGTTCTTCTTGTGAAAGCAGTTGTACTATTAATTTTTTTTCTGACACTGAGAAATTCACCCTCTATTTATGAGAATCAAACTCTTTACCCTTTTGGTCAAGTGTTTCTTCATATTTAAAAAAGGAAAACTTTTAATGATATTTCTAATAAACTAAGAGTTATCACTTTGCTGTGCTAGGGAAAAAATACAGCATAACACTGTGATGAAAATCCCACCTCCAGCACGACTGAATCAAGGTTTTACTGCAGCTCTCAGTTGACAGAAGGTCTACCATTCTTTTGCCATGTATGCTATTAATTCACTTTCCAGAACTGTCAGGTACTCGGAAAGTAAGAGAAATATACTAAAAATATCAATGTATTTCTCTTCTTCCTTTTGCTAATGTATCTCCACCTTCGCTATTTTAAATTAAGCAATGAAGTACTGTTGAAAGTTCTGACTGGCTCTGATAACAAAATAGATTAAAAAAATTAACCAGTTAAATGAGAAAAATAAGAAGAAATAGAATCAGCTGACAACTTAATTGTTCAGCTTGTATGCAAATATTCTGACAATAATTTGCCAATGCTTTTGAATATAAGTTTAGAAACACATAATTATAACATTAATTGTTTCTTCTGCTTTAATTCTAGGTTTCTGTCACAAAATAGAAGGCTTAACTGTAATTCATGAAGAAATATAAAAAGTATATTCATTTTGTATTCAATTAGCTTTAAGCATATTCCAGTGCAGTGCAGTATTACAATAATTATTTATGTTAATCTACAGAGGAAGATACAGTGCGTTGGCATAATAAATTGTCTTTATGCTGTGTAGCAATGCCTTTTGAATCACCTTCTGTACTCACAAACAAGAGCATCTACCTGAATGGAGTAGTTGTCAGATTGTAGGATAAAGACAATGAATTAGTGGCATGTAGGGAAGATACAGCCCTACAAAAGCCACCACTGATATCAATATTTAATTTTTAAACTGTGTTATAATAAAATGGAATGTCTGAGTGTGGATCTGAAGTGAGGAGAGAGGACATGATGCTGGAAGGCTGGATTGGAATTTGGCCTGGGTTTCTTATTCTTATTCCAGCTCTGAATACTAAATTAATCACTGAGATTTATATGAAGATGAAAGCTGCACAACATCTTCATCAAAGAAAAATAGGGTTACAATTCAATAAATTGTGTGGTAATACTTTATTGACTAATGAATATACAGCTCCTTCTAACTGCAGTATTTTACTTTTGGGGACTGTAACAGCGTTGCAATTACATTACTAGTATTTGCTAAAAATATGTCTGTCTTCTCTCCTGATCTCAAAACATGCTTTCAAAAAGGGAGTGGAAGAAGACCCAGAGAGCAGGTTATGCACCACCCCAGAGTCTTGTGGGGAAATAAGCCATGCACAGATAATAACAGTGCAAACAAGTTGATGCTGCTATTTTTAAACAAGCTGTTATTATTGACTAGCAGAGGTTGCTGAAGGTGGGATGCTGTTAATGACAAAAGCTCTGGAACAGTAGAATTGCTACTAATCCATGTGCTAGAGAGCCTGATAATGAGAAACACCTAAGTGCAGAATTAAATGGTCCTCTAAATAATTTCTGCTACATACTTGATAAGGAGTCATAGCATCCTAAGCAGCCCCTTTTCTTTTTCACAAATCTCTATCCACAGAGATCCCATATTACTCCATTCACAAATTAGAGAGATGAGGAAATCTTCAGGGGGTTATTAGTGAAGCTTTCAAAAAGAGAGGAACCAAATCACTTTGAAACAGAAAAAGAAACATTCTGGGAAAACCTATTTTAGGCCCCACTCAGGGAAAAAATGTCATGACACAGAAAAAATTGGTGACCAGTGATAGGACCTGAGGGAACGGCCTGAAGTTGTGTCGAGGCAGGGTTAGGTTGGGTATTAGAAAAAGGTTCTTCCCCCAGAGGGTGCTGGCACTGCCCAGGCTCCCAGGGAATGGTCACAGCCCCGAGGCTGCCAGAGCTCCAGGAGTGCTTGGACAGCTCTGCCAGGGATGCCCAGGGGGGATTGCTGGGGGGTCTGGGCAGGGACAGGAGCTGGACTGGGTGAGCCCTGTGGGTCCCTTCCCACCCACGATGTTCTGTGATTCTATGCTGTATCCTAAAGTAGATCCATTAGTGTGTAGCAGCCCGAAGTGCTGCAGCTGATGGAAGGCAGGTGTTGTGGGACACTTGGCTTTTTGCAGATGAATGGCCTGCACTGAGCAGCCTTTTGTCTTCTTTTTGCCAGATCCCATTTTGTTTTTCCTGGTGGCTGTCCTAGCCCACAGAGACATGAAGTAAGATCAGGCTGCTCTGAGATCCTGAGTGAATTTGCTGGATGGTGGAGTCATTTGGAAGCTGGCAGGGGAGCTGTGATTGTTATTTCCTACAGCTGGTTGTGAACTTGTGCCTGCTGACCACATCCACCTTACCAGGAGGTGAAAAATCACGGAAGGGTAAGGGCTTGGAATAGACCTTAGAAATCATCGAATCTCAACCCTCCTGCCATGGGCAGGGACACCTCCCACCAGACCAGGTTGCTGGAGGCCTTCTCCAACCTGGCCTTGAGCACTGCCAGGCTTGGAGCATCCAGAGCCTCCTGGGCAGCCTGTCCAGTGTCACACCACCCTCACAGTGAAAAGTTTCTTCCTATCATCAGAGGCAAAGGAGCTTTGATGTGTTAATACCTACAAAAATTCAGGTTATACTCATCTTGAGTTTTGGCTCATGGGTTTCTGCAGTTCTCGCTTTCTGTATGTATTTGATATATTTAATGACTAGAACCAATTTGGCCACAGAAATTACTCCAGAAACAGGCAAAATGTGTCAGTTTTATATTATCAGATTTCCTTAAAAAGAACTTACAACACTTTGACATGAGTTTGGGATCTAAATTGGTTTTTAAAACAATTTTTGGAAATTTGTGACATTAATTTATGTGCTTCTTTAAATCACAAACCTCTCAAAAATCAGAATTTTCCAGAATTTGAAATCAAATTAATAAATCAGCCTACATCAACTCAACCTTGGGTTTCTGAAAAGATTTGTGAACTTTAACAGCTCTTTCAACAGTCCTGTGCTGCATTTTGATTTTCTAGTGCAATGCAATCCAAGTGAGATTTATATGACTACACATTTTGTTGCAAACATTCACAGCTCAAAGCTATTACCTGACTGTCTTCCATATCAGGCCATTTATGTATCTAAGAAAACACTGGCATCTGTTTAATATTTTATTGCTTTAAAAATATCTTTGTTGTTCAGATACAATCTCGCTCTAACATTTTCATGAATAGAGCCTTTATTCTTTCTGTGGAGCAGAGGACATTTACCTTCATATAAATAATATTAACTATGAGTTGACCCATAATCTGCATTGCAAGAAAATAATGTAATAAGATTTTTTCCTTCAGAATGGGTTGTGAGTTTATTTGATTTTTATTTTTTCTTAAATTTTCTAATATTTTCCTTGATTGCAAACAGAAAACGTGTAATGCCTTGTGACGCTTTGTATTGAACTTCAAAAAAAAAATACATTAAAAACATCCATAACTGCTTTCAGCTTTAGGCCCTAACAGTTTATATTATTACAGATACATTAATTCTTAAGAAGCTTGAAATGTGTACAGGTCTATCCCCTCATTATTAAAAATGCATAACTTATGTACCCTAGCAATCCATATACTGTAGATCATGTTATCAAGGAAGAAAATGTAATTATCCTTATTTTACGGACAAGTTAATGCCACAGTGAACAGTCATCGAACAAACAGAGCTCCTATAAAAAGAAGACTGACAAAACCAAAATTCTGTTGCCTTTTCCATTTTGATTTGTCTCGAATTAACACATGACTAATTTTTTTATTTTTTATTCTTTCAACACAGGGCTGCCAAAATAGGAGAAAATTAAGTGGAATCAAACACAAGGTGAACATTTGCAAATCAAACCTGCTTCAAAGCAAGCTCTGAATCAGAGTCAGGGATGACCTTAAAGCAAAACCTTACAGTGTAGGACAGAACAGTTTTTCATGATCCAGCACTACACAGAATAGAAATAATACATAGATAAGAGAGAGAGAGAGGCAGAGATTGCTCTCTTTCCACAGAGAGATGACTCAGTCAAATAGGTAACAGGTTCATGGCACCTGCCTGTCCATGGGTGTGAAGTGGATCTAAACCCAGCAAATTGCTTAGTTTCCCCTAGGAGAAAAGTTACTGACACCATTGGAGCTCAGGAGAATTTCTCTGCCTTCCTCTTGCTTGGATATGGGCTTTGTAGTGCTGTCTAGTTCCTGATAAGCAGCATTTAACAAATGAACACTTTGCAGGGCTGAAATAGCCAAGGACAGGTTGAGAAGGCTCAAGGTTTCTCGTCTGCACCTGCTTATGTCAAGGCTCAAGATGAGCAGGAGGAGGTGGATGAAGCATAGCATAAACCTCTCCTTTTCATGCTTTTATCAACTCCAGCCCTCCAAACCTTGTGCTTTGTGCTAATCCAAAGATCTGTGTGTCCTCATGTAACACCTGCTGGGAACTGTATTGGAAAACTTGCGTGAGGGCTCCTGTGCTTCACCAGCTCTGGAGAAGGCAAACTCAGCTCTCCCTTCCCAGATCTCTGCAGCTCCCAGGGCACTGCTGGTCCTGCAACCGGGCTGCCAGCACAGGGGGAGCAACAGCTCGACATTAGGGACAGATTTCCATCCCTGCCTGAACCAACATCTGCCATGTGATGTCCTTTCTTTACATCAGGAGTGGAGGGAAGGCTTCCTGAGAATGAAATGGGTAATTGCTGGCAAAACAGTAAAGCCATCAGCTAACACAGGTGTAAATGATAAAGGAAAAGGACTTTGTAAGGCCAGGGGAATCTTCTCAAGTAATCATGCTGTTTTCTGCCTTTCACCAAACATTTGGTCTTCTGGGTGTTGCTTCAGGCAGAGCTTTAAACAGACAAACCCTCAGTGTGAGAAGAGGCTGGATTCAAGTGTGACTTCACTTTGAGGCAGTCAGAGGCAAAATACCCATCTAGGAAAGAATACACAGGGAATTGTGTGATAGAAATGGAATTACATGGCAATCGAATACAAAGGGAAATGTAGAACAAATGAACAGCTGAAATGAAAAACTTGAAAGAGACTCAATCAAAAACAAGATGAAAAATTTGTTGTAAAATGCTAATTTGTGAAATGCCAAAATCAAAGAAACTTATTAAAATAGAAAATATTTTGGTTTCAAATATAATATTTATTCATTATTTGAAAATTATAAATTGACTAATAATTATGTGCGTTGAAGCCACAGTGAAGATGTTTTAGGAAAATTTTAGTGAGTGGAAAGCAAGGAAAATATTATGAAAATTCACAAAAATATGTTGAAAATAAGATCACAAGAATAATTTATATAAGAAATTAACCAACTGTCCCTGGTACCATGGTTATAAGTATTGACACTGTGAAAACCAATATGGTTGGAATACAATCCAATTGTCTGTTTCTCAGGAACACAGATCTTTACAAAAATACTTGGGGATTCTCTTAAAAACAAATCAGATCTGTGTGGCTGAACTGCCAGTGCTCATAGATGAAGAAAATAAGATAGATTTGTGTAAAAGAGAAAGACTTCCTGTGTCTAGTTTTTGAACATGACCATAGGAAACACCAGCACCATGTGCCTACTTCTTCAGCACAGCACAGTTCACTACATTTTTTAGAATACACAGTGAGTGAGAGGGTGCTCCGATGCATGGTCAGTAGAGAACTCCCCATTCCTGGCTGCTCATCTGCATGTGCTTTTACACATCCTTCAGCTAAATCAGAGATCCAAATGGAAAATTAATTACTTACGGACATCAAGCGAATTTGTGACACTCCCTGGACACTTTGTGCCCATAAAACATCTAGGTAGTTTTTCTTTTCTGACAGATATAAGATATAATTTAAATTTAATGTATACTTCCAGTATTATTAAGTAATGAATCAATAATTAAATGTAAGTTTATAATATATTGCAATATTTTGTATTTTCTTTTTTCTGTTGTATAGAAAATACTGGGGGAAAAACAAGGTATAGAGTATATGCAAATTTGTACACATTGCCCATACAGTTGTGCCAGGCTGCTTATTTTAGAAGATGGAAATCTTATAGAAAAAAATGTTTTCTATTTGCTGTAACAAGTAATGGAAGCTTCAAAGAGGAATAAGCATGCAGGTGTAAAGGGAAGCAGAGAGGGCAGCATGGAACAGAAGAGACCAAAAAATATTTTGGTGTCTAAATTAAAACCATAAAATGTTTCCACAGTTAGAATGTAAATCTATGTGGATGAATGCCTTCACTCCTGGTCTTTGTTTCTGCTGAATTTCCATCCTCCTACAGAGATGTGATGGAGGGCAGGTGGGAGCTCTCTTCTGGATAGAAAAAATAAGTAAGCAAACATCCTTTCTTTTACTTTTTACATCATTTAGTGAAGGAGAGGAGGTGGGAGAAAATAATTATTTTTAGGATGAACTTAAATGCAAAAAATAAAAGTAAATATTTCCCCATAATTGTTACAGTGAATTTATTTTGAACAACTATTAGTCTAAATTGAAATTTAAAAACTGCCCTTATTTAAGGTAATTTCAATGCATATAAATCTTTCAATAATTGCATTATTGTCAGCACATTTATATTTTAATGCCTGGAAGAATATTTTGTATTCAAGTTTATTTAAAAATACTATGTGATGTCATGTTGAGGGAAGTTGTCTGCATTTTATTTTTACCAGTATATCACCTGTATCCTTGTTTGTTGGAAAAGAATGGATTTATGTCTGTATTTCCAAATCAGTGTTTTAATTATTACAATTCCTATTAATTCTTATTAATTGATAAGGTGGTTTTACACAATAGCTGGGAAAAGTCCTTTGACTTTTCTTCTACATTGTCATCTGGACCAGACTGATTTTTCTTGGACAATAGTACCTGAGGAATCAGACAGCTCCTCATGGTTTTTTCTTAGTTGATGGAAAAGAAGAGATAAAATATTTATAATTCTTTTCAAACATTCCTTAAATAAACATTTTTATAGATAATTCCCTTCTGTTCTTTTTTAACAGAATGTCAGTGCTGCCCATTTGCAGGATTTAAGGAGGAAATGCATGGAGAACATCCCCAAGCTTTGGGAAATACTGGCCCAGGATCTTATTCAGTAGATGAACTTTCTGTGTGCTGCACCAGGTAAAACAATCCCTGTTACAGTGAAAGGGACCAACATTTTTATTGTTCACACTTTCCATTTGAGGTTTTACTTTGTGCATCATTGTTATTACAGCAGTTATGAGAACAATTGTGTTGTACCAGTTAAGCTCTACAAATAAGTTTTTGTGATGTGTGAAATAGTTAAGTCCAAGCAATCCTAAATTTTGAGATCCAACTTCAAATTCAGCTCTGAAGTTATTTATTTGCTCAAGTATAAAATGATAAAGGTGCCTGTCCAAGGCTTTTAAATCATAACTTTTTTAATTATATGGTCAATTAAATTAGATTTAACCTTAACAGAACTGAACTCCAAAGTAAGTTCCAAAGGAACTTACCATTGCTTTTCATGTCTTCACATCTCGGAGTCCCTCATCAAACCGATGAGGCCCTAAATGTGGGATATTTTGAATTATAAGGGGGAAGTTCTACAGTATAATAAGTTTCAAAGAGAAAGCTGTAGACTGTCCTGTTCCATGTAATGAGGAAATTAGTCTAATTGTTTCTGCTGATTGCAGCTGTTGTTGGGTGGCAGAAAGAAAGAAATGATGGCTGGTCTCAGTCTTCTTAGGTATCTTCTTGGTTATGCATCACATCTCACCCAGGTGAGTGTGCAGGGGTCAGTGAGAGGGAGATGAGACATTCTTACGTTGTTCTCAGCAAACTCTTGAAGTTCTACGAACAAAAGTCTGATTGTAACATGACAGACCTACAGAAATCAAGGTGTCACCTGGGAGAAGTGGCTCAAATCTCTTATGTGCAGACAGAACACATGCTGATGGTGACCTGTGGCCAGGGATGCTGAGCATCTGTGTATCTCCATGATGTCCATGGGAACCAGTGGGTACTCACATATTTTGAACTCAGTTATTTAAACAAATTCCCTGTGTTTCCTGTGCTTACTCCTGTCCAGAGGAGTGGCATTTCTCTGAAGATTCAAAGGCTTTATGCTCTATGTGCTGATCTAATTAGCTTGCCTGAGAAGCAAAACAGATTAGCTGTCTTGAGCCAGAGGCACATGCTAATGGAGCTAGGAGATGGCTTTATACCACACAGCTGTATCCTCAGAGCTAATCCAAAGGTCTTGAACACCCACAAAATGATTCCCATTTACTTCAGCAGAAGAGGGCTAGGGCCCTGAGCTTTGAAACTGTTTGTCTCAGAATGTCATGTACATTGGTGTCAAGCATGGCTGTGCCCTAAGAGCAAAATATTAACCTATAGTAACAGTACTTTGCACTTACCTAGCAGCTCTCAAATAATAATTTCTGTGCACTTTAATTAATTAACCTTTACAACAACATGTCTTTGAGGGTTAGCTAAGGATCAGAACTGAGTGACAAGTTTAAAAGTCTCCAGTTATTCATATATGCTGAGACTATTTTTGATTGGAGTGTATTTTTGTCTTTTTTTCAGATTTTCTTTCTCATAACACTGTTTTTAAAAGCATGTTTTAATCATAAGCACTTAAATATTCGTCAAGTAAAAATGAGTGTTCGTACTTCTACTGGCATCTATTGGGTAACAGTTCACTGCTTCTGCCTTTTACTGCTTCTCCTTTCACTGCACCTGCTGCCTCTTTCCCCATATCCCTTAATCATTTTCTGGTATGTCCTCACCAGTCCCTATTAAAGCAATGCTGATTCTTAAATCTCTTTGTTCCAGTGTGAAATCCAAAATATTAAGACGGGCAGAATCCTTTATGTGTTGTATTGAGCTGGTGGACTAAGATAGATAATTAGAGGAAAACCCAGACCTCCCAACTCACTGTATTGACTAAGGCTCAGAGTGTCATTAGCAGCTCTTTAGGAAGTTGGTCTTAAAGAGATGACAACTCAAAGACATTTATGAATATTTTTGAATAATCAATATATTTCATTTTCCTGTGACTTTTAAATTCCTTGGATGTTGTATTAGTGGTAGATATGTACAGAGTGAAGAAGTCCTGATAGTTGCTTTCTAATCTTTAAATGGGACTGTCTCTCTTACCCAAGGGCTAAAATAATGCAGTATTGTAGACTTTTCTAGAAGAAAAAAATTCATGGTTGTTAAAAGTTAGGTAATGTCTAAATATTCTGCTGGAGACTAAAATTTGGAGTGAAAATAATACAGAAATACCAGACTAAATGGGCTGTGTTGGATCTAAACCAATGACTAGTTAAAAAAATTGGAAAAGGATCTTGATTCTCCATCTCCCTTTTCTGTGACCTAGAATGAGGAAGTTCCTTTCCCTCATGAGTATATTGTCATTTAGTTTGTCAAAAAATTAAAAAATTCTTTGGGTTTCTTTCATTTGCAATGTTTGCTTCCTGAGAATCATTAGTTAATGCATCTTGAACTACATTAGCTCATTCAGGTTTGTGGTTGATCTGATAGCTGTGTTCCATGAATCCCATGTGCCATCTGGCTGCAGTTCCATTGGATCATGTTTAGTTATTAGCTGCTAAAAAGATCTCTGGTCATTTATCTTAGTGAATCAGAACTGGAGTCTAGCATTATTTTCATATGACACAAAAAGTCTTTTATTCAGAGATATATGTTTTAACTTTGCTTATTGTATTTTTTAAATTCACTTTTAGGCTAACATTTTTAATTGCTATGTTACAAAGATACCATGTTGTTTGTTTGTTTATAGTGAGTCATTATATAATGACCCTGTGCTAAGATTTCTCCTGAAGTCTAAATGTTCCTTATTGTTCTATTGTTTCATTTAAAAGAACAATCATTGGTGACACGTAAATGAGTAAAGTTTTATAAAAATAACTTGGAATAAATTTTTAATAAGACGTATTATTATCCTTTGACTCATAGCAAGTCATTCATAAACACCATTAAATCCTGATAATTATAGCTGTAGCTGCAGGGTTACTACCTTTACAGTCCTTATGCAGACTTCATTTAGAGGTCCAGTGGGGACATGCACACAACTGCTACAAAATGTTGCTATTAATGGTTTCCTTTGGAACAGTATTGTGCTAGATTAAACATTCACTCATGAAACAAAAATGTTTATAGGTCATCTAATAGCTAAGCATTCTGTGGCTTAAAGTAAATCCTTTAGCATTGGATTCCAGATTTTAGGACTTGCACAATTTTCTTTTTTTTCTTCTGCATACAACAAGAAAGATAGAGATTTTGTACTGCAGCAAAAATCTCAGTAATTTTCTCTGAATAATGCAGCAATCACCATTTTCCCAAAGTAAACTGGATTATTTTGGTGTATAAAGCTGCCTAACAACTTTTGCATTACTTCCTTTTCTTTTTTGCCCCCTTGTTCAGTTTCAGAGTTACCTTCTGGGATAGAAGAGATGCAGGTACTTACTGGATATTACTTTCAGCTTCATGTCTTGTGAAATACATGCTAATATATTTCCAGGACATTTCGGGTCGAGATGTAAACATCACAGTTCTCATTCTTCTAGAAAATAATCTAGACATCAATTTTGGAGCTGCATAGAATATTTTCTGTATCTAATAACGTAAATAACTTCCAGGAACATTCAACAGAAAGGATTTTTAGGAACATCAGTAGTGTTACATCTCAAAACACTGTTCTGTCCTAAAACACAAATCTCCCAAAATATTTTTAAACCCTGTTGTGTAGTAGAATTTGCACCATCTCCTTTGCTAGTTGCCATTTTCCTTTTCCCAGTGCAGTTCACTCTTAATTCTCCCCAGTGAGACAAGCTAAGCACGAAGCAGAGTGGCAGTTCTCAGGATGTGCTCAGCTCTGGTGGCCTTTCCCCACCTGCTCTGTGCCAGCAGTCCCTGCCAGGGATATCAGACATCCACGAGGAGCTGGGCTGATGTCAGCAAGCTGCTCATGTGGTACCACACCCCTAGAAACTGCTTCCACCTTGGACTGATTTCACTTTAACACCACCTTTTGGCAGTCTTCTCACCAGTGTTTGGCTTCCTGCAATGGGCTTTGCTCACTGAAGGCCTTGGAGCTCAGATCTGGCATTGTGTCTTAAAAGATGAAAAGGAAGGCAGGGAGGGGTGGGAAAGAGAAGGAAGGAAGGAAGGAAGGAAGGAAGGAAGGAAGGAAGGAAGGAAGGAAGGAAGGAATCATTGCTTTAATTGAAGGCTGAGCCAGCCTTTTGCATTCTGACAGGTGTTAATACTGTTCTACAGTTTCGCAAATACTCTTCCATAGCTGGGGGACCCCAGATGGACAATCTGACTTTTACAAATTATATGGTGTTGTAATTAAAGATATTCCAGCATATCATAAGATATGAAGAAATGTTTGTTAAACAGAACAGGTGTTTTGAAATGCTGTGATGATCTGATATACAAAACAGCTTCTAATTTGTTCTCCTGGTACTAATTGCCAGTAGTCTAGACAAGATTAGACTGATGGTAATTCACTGTATTAGGCAGCAGAGAGTTATCTTTGCAGGTGTATTTCTCATGGCCATCAAACTACTTCAAGAAAAAAGGTGAATATTGTTAAAAAGCAATATCAAACAAAGAGCTAAATACTTTATTTTTTTCCTCCTTTACTGCTGACCCTCACTTTTTCCAGAAGGGTGAAACACTGTTAGATATTTTAGGCATTAGCACAGCAAGTCTTGATATAAACCCAGTTCCTCAGTCTAGGAACTTTTCATTTTTCTTTGTAATAAAGATTCCTAAAATCATACTTCAAGTCCTCCCCACTCATCTTTAAAAAAAAAAATTACCTGAAAAACAGCATTAAAATATTATTTCATAAAAGTTATTGAAAGTATTTATTGTGGAAGTTTTAGAAATGATGAGTGGGAAAGGAGAAAAAATTAAGGCTAAGGAACATAAAGCTAATTATATGTATTCCTTAAGGCTTCTTTAAGGCCTCGTGCTGGATACCCAGGGAGCTAGAATATAAGTTTCTATGTCTTAGTAAATCAGCATAATGATTCTTTTTAGTGTTTTGGTGTGACTCTCAGAATTTTTGGGTATTAATAGAAAATAATTCCTGTCTATTCCCTTTCTACATCCCTTAGGGAAAGATTCCTACTTTTAAGCCTTTTACATGGGCATATTTTGCTAAATTTATTTATCTTTTTTTAACTTGTGCAGATTTTGAGAACTTTTGAAGGAATCTCTCTCAGGATTCATAACAACGGAAACAGTGGTGACTGGAGGCTTCCCAGTAAAATTTCCTATTGTTGTCAATTGCCCTTAAGAACATCTCACTACTTTGTTTAATTGTACATGCTGGTTTATGGTGTATTTATAGTTGCTGGCAAATCCACTGTTTTATCATTTTGAGACCACTAATAACAGGCTCCTGAAATCTTGGAGACAGGAAGGAAGTTTAACAATAAATACCAAGTCTACTCTACTTCAATTCCCCCTGCTTTTTATTTATTAAATAGTGGTCAGCCATTATGAATTACAAATAAACTTTGACCATTCAATCCTTCACCAATTAAGCAAGTGTTGCTAACACAAGTGACATAATGGAAATGTTAGGATCTCACCCTTAAATAGAGAGAACCCCATACCAGAAAGGCGTAGCAAAACTTAGCTGTAACATTGTCTGTAACCTGCCAACCCTTTCCTTTTCTGACCACTGATACTTGCTCTGCTCTGAATTTTAATTAGTGATGGTGTATTTTGGAGACGATACATCCAGAAGTGCTGATAAAGCAGTGAGATGAGCAAATGAGTGCTGCACATCTACACAGTGACCTAACATTTGGTGGGTGTCATACAATTATTTTCCTCATGACAGGGAGTTTGAAAATCTGCAGGTAATTCAGTGTTGTTCAGCATTTCTCTGTGACTTGGATTTGTTGTGGTTTTATGTTTTTGTTCTTGGTTGATTTTTCTGGCTTTTTCTCAATGGTTATTGAAAAGGGTTTTTTTGAAATCTAGAATCTGAAACACATAGTGGTTCACCACAATTTTCTTAGTGCTGCTTTTGACATGTAGAATCTGCTTAGGCTAAAAAAAATAGTAATTTATAGTCTCAGTAAACAGTGTTCAGTGGTGACCTTTCTGCACAAAGGCTGTCTGCTCCAGACACCCTATTAAAGGCTGCAGGATGCCTGAGACAGTCCCTGTGTGTCTTGGTACTACAGCAGGTCAAGGAACTCGTTTTAGTCAGTATGGAGATTCACTTTGTAGTGGCATTTCAAAAAGGCTGGGAGAGTTGTCCTGTACTGCACACACTTCATAATTGCTAATTTCAGGTCTTTTCAGGGTAACTGATTCTGTAATGTAAATAAAAAATTAAGGTTGTGTTTTTAAACCAAGGCATAACGGAGCAAATGGAAAATTTACATTGTGCTCACAGAAGATATTTATTAAGACTGAACAACGAAACAGAATTTCTGAAATGAGTTGATTTTTCTTCTTGAAAAAATTAAAATTTATATTTAAAATTTAAGTTGTATTTAAGAATGTAAATATGAAGGGGATTTTTAAAACTTCACAAGTAGTTAAACCTTCATTTCTTTATATAACAGAAATCATAGAAGAAAATATATGTAATACTAATAAATAATTTGCGTCCTTAGATTTTAAAAATAATAATTGCCATGAAAATAACCATTTTAGTGACTTTTTAAACATACACATATATTATCTACAAATAACCATTTAATACAATTTATACAAAATTTTGGATGCTTTTACATATTGTATTCAAAATAACCATTTTAACAACCATTTCATATTTGTACATACATGTAAATATAAACCACCAATTAACTGTAGGGAAAATTCTCCTGAAGAGGTTTTTGAAATGTTTATATTATCATTGTCAAGTAGGCTCATTGAAAATTTCACTAGCAGCCATGGAGGCAGAGCAGGAGTGCATTGTGTGACGCCTGTGAATCACAAAATAAATCTCACTCATAAGCACATGCATGGAGCCCTGTAAGACACAGAGCACTTTGTGTCTGAGACACTTAAATCCCTGCTCACCTTGAAGCAAGGCAGGTGAGTAAGTGCTCTGCTGGCTGGGGGCCAGCACCTCGCAGGAGTGACCTCAGAGGGCTGGGATCCCCTCCTGCCTCTGCTGTGAAGATGTCTTTGCTCCCAGCAAAGTCCCATGAAGCAGCATTTCCTCAGCAATGCCCAGCCTTCAGGTACCATGGCGAACTTAGAATACTTTTATTTTTACCCCCATTTCGTTCTGGAGGAGAAGGTGGAGTGCTTGAGTCATGAGGAAAAGGTATGATGAATACAAAGGACTGTGCAGCATTTCGCTTCAGAGTATAGTTTCACTGCTTTCCATTTTTCTGGATTTTCAGTGGTTTGTTCAGCTTAGGTGAAATGAAAAAAATATTTTATGAACACTAAAATAATTTATAGGGGCACTATGCGTGTTTCAATACAAATTAGAAAACATAGGACAGGGTCTGTACTTGGTCCTTTTGCTAAAGAAATATATCACATTCTTGTTTTTATTTTAATTTGTCTGAGACACAAGACACTGAATACATAGTGGGTCCTTTCAGTTTAGTTATATTCATCAGCTAATTTAGGTTTCAGTCTTTCCAGTTCATATTTCCAAAACGTTTCCAATTTTAGGAGAATATCAGCCAGTTGCAGACCTCTTAAACTGAACAACATTTCTGAGCACAGCTCAGAGATACAGGAAGAAGTGTTCCAGCTTTTGCACAGTACTGCATATTGTTCCCATGGCCTTCTTCACATACATCATCATTTCTAAAACTAGACAAAAAAAAAGGTGGCCAAAAATACTCAGATTTAATTGCACCACTGAGAGGATAGAATTTAACTCATTTTATTTCCCCAAATTTCGTGGTTTGTATTTGCACTCGAGGCTTTTCTTCTGCATATAGTTCTGTTGGTGTGTGGAGCATGCTGACTCATATTAAATAGAGTTTATTATACAAAAATACAGTAAATATATCTCAAGGCAGCAGGAAAAGCTCACAGTGCATTGTGTCTAATTGTTATTTATTGATGTGGGGGCCACAGCAGGCCTTACCATTTTGAAAATTGTCTTCAGGAAAATATCTTCTTTTAATTTTTGCAAATCATATTTTCAGCTCTACATTGTGAAGGATGTGAAGCTTTAGATGATACCCGAAGACTTGACAGTATATTTATGCCAGGGAGTGACAATTTAAAAAAAAAAAAATCCAGCTCCAAGTGTAAGTTTAAAAATGTAACTAAAAGCCTTCATCAAAGTTTAAAGAGCTTCTTGCGCTTTTAGCATCTGCTTATTCTGATTTATTGACAATGACACACCTAGCAACAGTCATTCCTGCTGAAGCAGTGAAGTAATGGACTTCGGGAGAAAAGGGGAAAAACAAGTAGGTGCTGCACACAGGAGAGAGGCCGCTGATTACAGACCACTAATTTGTTATGCACTCTGGCAAATCAGCAGTGATTCATATGACAAATAAGGAGAAAAAATTAACAGCTGTCATGTTGTGATGTGTTAATTTCCTGACAGTCTCTGCACTGAAGCCAATTACTGATTTAAGGGCAGGGAGAGAGAGCCCTGTTCAAGCTTCTAATTAGGCTTCTTCAAGACTAAAAGGATAAAAGCAAAAATAAGAGCAAGAGAATGAAGCAGGTAGCCCCAGCTTCATAAAGCATACATGCTTTTAAATCCTCAATTAAATAGCTTTGAGCTTAAGTGTGTTTAAGATAAGAATTTAGAAACATTTATTCACTTTTATCCACGACCCTGTGTTTCAGTCCTTTGTGTAGTAATTGGGAGATTCAGCAAGCCCAGGGGTCTGCCTTGCCCTCCTCCTGCAGCCCTGCAGGTTCTGGAGGTGACCTGCTACTAAAACCTTTGTTTAGCAATGGCAGCACCTGCACATCGGCTTCAGACCCAGCCAGTGGAAAGGGACATCAACAAGTTCTTGCCCTTTTGGCCCTGAGAAGGGTCCTTGTAACTTAAGGGAGCCATAATTGCTGGTTAAGGGCTTGGCTCTGACTCCTACCCTTGCATAAGCAGCGCTGACACTCACGGGAGGGCTGAGGAGCCCTGGGCCACGCAGGGAGCTGAGCTCATTCTGTGAGTGCCTTCACTTGGAAGGCTCTAATTGGAAAGGAGAGCAATCAGCATCCAGCCTGATGGAGTCCAGTGTGAGCCAGGAGCTGCAAGGAAAGAGCCGTGTTGAGGAAATACCGAGGCACCCAGTGATTCATGCTATGCTTGTGAAAGGAGCCTGACTCAGTTGTGTAATATGATGTACAGTCCCCAGCTGTCCCTAAAACAGGCAAATAAACTGGGTATGGCATGAGGCATTCCAGTAAAGTAGCTGATTTTGTAAGAAATATTTTATTTTCTTAATGTAACACTTAAAAATTAAACCCAGGTTTCCTGTCGACCTGCAATTTAAACCTAGGGTATAAAACTACCAACTGACTGTAAAGAGCATTTGCCTCTTTTTTTTTGGCATTTACTCAAAAGTGACGTGTGATATAAAAATCAGGAATTAGTCACTGAAAAGGAAGCATGGATTTGCTCCAAAAGGAAGGAGCCTTTTCATCCACACAATATTTTAAATTTTTTATCTGATATTCAGATGGTCATGAGGAGTGACTTTTGCAAGTTGCTATCAAACCTTTTCAGGACTGTCTTCTGCTTTTTAAAAAGCATTTATAGTAAAAAAATTTGAAAAATTCACTTGCATTTTAAAATGGGCAGCCATGTCTTATATTTTACTTTATGGCTCCCTTCATTTGGGTTTAAAATACAGCTCTTCCTTGCTTCAGGAACGAGCAGAAGCAGAACTTTATTGAAGAAATTCAGCAGCAAATATGATGTGAATTGCTAAAATCACTGAATTTGCACTGGGAAAGAAAGAAATGTTTCTAATGAAGTTCTGCAGCCTGCATCATAGGCCAGCCTCTCCAAAGGAAGTATGATCAGCCCCAGCTTAGGCACCTGGTAGATGCTGAGCTGCAACACTACGGAGTTTGGGATATTTAAATGATCCCAGACCAAAATTTCTGTGTGCTGTTTGCATTAGACTTCAATCACTGCTCTAGATATAAAATAACAATTCTGATGACTAGATGGGATCAACTGGAGAACCAAGTTCTGATGGGAAAAATAAATTTAAAATGTGTGTGTGAGGTGTGCCCTAAACTTAATAATATCAAATAGAAATAAATACATAGGAAGTGGTAATTAAGTGACAGTGGAACAATACACAAGAGACTGGCTTTACTGGGGGAATCAACTCAGAGGCATTTGAAATTCACTTTCCACCTTTATTTGGCAACTTTAGTTAATAATAATTTTTGAAGGTTTTGAGAAGTTATATAAAACAGATTTTTGCTTTTATTCCTTGTGTTTGAATGATTTAGTGATCTAAATTGATGTCATTGGTTCTTAACCTGCTGTAAGTTTCCACGCTAGTAGGATGGATGTCCATTTGTAATAGTTATTAATAGTTTTTGTATATTTCAATATAAGTGATACTAGGTTTGCTGTTGTAAGAGCCAGTAAGACCTTTCTGACATTGATTTTGCTTGCAAGTTCATCCTTATTCTTGCTGGGATGGATAAAGGTAATTCAGTCTCTAGGCTTGCTCAATCCAGATCTGCTATCAATTCAATTGAAATATGTCTACATTGAATGTATTATCTTTTTCGGAAGGATAGCTAAGTGAATTAAGCACATGCAATACTTATCTTATCACTGTCCAGGCTAACTTATACTTTATTGATTTATAGTGCCCTTCATAAGCACAAAGGTGTTCTGCTCTATTTTATGCCCATGGACTGCTTCAAGCACCTTTGAAATGCATCCCCTTCTGTCATTAATTTGCTTTCACGCTTAATTGCGCCCAGCATCAACTGCTGGCTCAAAGCAGAGTCTTCAAACCCTTTTCAGGATTCCCTGTTACAGACTGGACAGGTGATGCCTTTTTTGAGCTTACCTAAAAACAGAGGCCAGACAGAATAAAGAGAATAAAAGTGAATATATTTAATGAAGGGCCTTCAGGTACATTAAGGGCAGATGAAGCCTCCCCAAGGGGCTACACCTACAATGAATGATGGTCACAAGTTTTTCAGACAATTATGAATTTGGTCTATTTACATATCAGGGTTAACCCTCCAATTACAGCTTCAGGAAATGAAGTCATATTCCCCCAGTTTGCCCCTCCCACAATTCACTTTTGTTTATACTATTCAGGTCTGATGCTATAGGGTGTCCTTGAGCTTCAGGCCTACAAGGCTTGTTTTTTCTGACCAAAATGTGAAGACAGTAACTAACACTTTATATGGAGTTTAGAGTTATACCCGAAAGCAGTAAAGGATTTGAAAAATATAAAAGCTAAAATCCTAGGGCATCACAGGTCCTAGAGGCCAAATCCTAGAGTCCTTCCCAAGCATTGCTGGACTTTGGGAGCCCTGCAAAGAACCATGTTGAATGTTTAGTCCTGGTGTGACTCTGGCTCAGAGCCTCTGCTCTGACTTGTTCCTTGCCAGCTGGTGTTAGACTGCACAGGGGCAGAGGTGGAGCCTGGAGAAGGAGACATGTATAATCCCCTACAGGGTCCACACAGATGCAGGAGGGGCTGACTCCTGCCTAATCTTCCCAGTTTCTGCCTCTGTAAAAAAGAAAGGGGCAATCTGACTCCTGGGGCATATTTAGTCCTCATCCCAGGAAATCTGTCACTGAAGTCAGTGGGTGTTTTGCCTGAATAAGTATTGAGTAAAGACTGAAGGCTTTGGCCTAACATTTATATCAAATATGGCCTTCCCAAACTCATTAATTTCAGTTTAAAATTATATTGTCCATATCTCTTTTTACTGTCCCTGACCCCTTTTGCACACTCTCACCATTAACACTCCCAGCCACAGATATCTGGGAATGTACTCCATCATCAGTAATACATTCAACCTGACTCATATTCATAACCCACTCCAAGTTACTGGTATGAAGAGCATGGCCATGGGTTACTAAACACCGGATTTATAAAATGTGAAGAAAGAAATATGCTGCACTTAAAAGTATCAGAGCACATTTTGCAGTGTGCTTGATCTCTTACACGTGGTCTCGTGCCACAGTCTGCATTAAAAGCAATTAATAATATCAACTCCTGTGTGAGAAGCACTGGTGGATTTTACCTATTCTATATATTTTACTTTTTGTGTGATGATGAATAAATTAATCCCATTAATATTTAATTAACTTTAAGTTGAAAGGTGACATCTAACTTAGCCAACTTACTGTTCTGTAGCTAGTTTAACTTTGGGTCATGTGATTTTAATTCTTTCTGTATGACCAGGTGACTAAAGGAAAAAAAAAAAAAAAAAAGAAAGAAGGGAAATGCACAGATTAATTTCATTCTTTAACCTTCCTAATGCATCTGCTTGCTTGCATCGAGTCGCAGACAGCAGATCATCACATGATTTATAGTAGTGACCGCTGCCTGCATCTCTCAGGCTAATGACACATACACTAAAGTCATTGATTTGTATGAATAGCCTCCGCTCTTCATTTATCACAATTTAATGTAAGAGTTTGCAATGCAGAAAAAAATTTCACATGGGAAGCATGGCCCCACAGGCCTGACCGCTAAGCAGTTATGAATCATTTGCTGCCTTTTAATATATAGACTGTTCCATTCCTGAAAATGCCCTGTAAGGTCGTGTTTCTTTACAGAACACCACTACAATTAAAAGCCAAAAGTAGATGTTTTAAGATAAAGCGTGTATGAAGCATGGCAAATTTACACCTTTGTGAGCCTTTCAGTTTTCTCTCTTCTTAAATGCAACATAAAAAGGCAATTTTATCATTGATGTAAGCAGGGACAATCCATTTAACTTTAGCAGAGTTGTACCTGGTTTTGCTAATCCAAATTTGGCCCATAAAGTTTATTGATCTGCCTGTGTAGTACATAAAACTCCAATAAGAATACTGCCCTAAAATCAAAAAAGCACTACGAACAAGTAGGATTTGGTAAATGGCTTTTCCTCAAGATAAAAAAACTGTCAAATTTAAGTTAGAGGAGAATTCATAGTTTTGCAAATACATTCATTAGGGAAACTTAGAATAGTTTTTTGTTTGGTGAGGTTTTTTGGGTTTTTTTGTCGTTTAACAAAAGCTGGAAATCCCCATTAATTCTAGCTCCTACATTGTTTGGTATCATCATTTTAAAGAGACATGACAAGTGTCAATTTAAAAATTTTTTTTTATTATTTATTATATTTAATGGTATAGGTATCATCCAAGGCATTATTTCAAAACTATAAGCAAGAATAAAGAAATAATTAATTTCTTAGTAGTGTTCTCAAAGCAAAAATGAAGAGCAAGGTGTTTAGTTCTGATTTATCTGTAATAGAGTGAAAAATAACTGATAGGATTTAACTGTTTTCTTTATAGAACAAGCATGGTAACATTAATAATCAAGTATTTGAAACTTAGAAAAGAAAATCTGCTTTTTTTTAGTCTTATACATATGATCACTGTTGACTGTAAACAGTGTTGTGTCTTCCTGGGGACAGCTCCTCTTTGTACAGAAATTAAAGGTTTAGCTGTTGGTTTGGTTTTTCTTTCCGTTTAATATGAGTTCAAAAGCCTATCAGTGTTTTGGTGTTCTCAGTGCAATCTTGCTCGTCACAAAATCACTGTTTTCACTGGAAAAGAAAAACTGAAGGAGTGTTTGTGCTTCCAGAAATAGGTGCTTAAGAAACAATGACACTAACTTCTGAGGGAAATATGTACCTTATGCTCCAGCACTTGCAGGACTCTCAGTCCATATGACATATTTTCATTTTTCTCAGGTAAAAAAAAAAAAAAATCATAAAATGAAGGGAAAATATATGCAGTATCACAATACAAGAAAACCAGGTATCCCATGGATTTTTAAATCTTGCCTTTATTTCATAAATGTTAAATACTGTTAAATTCTAAAGAGTTTGGCAATGTTTTCAGATGTGCAGAAAAAGTGTGATAAAGCTTCTATTGTGTCAGCCACTGACACTGCCAAGTTATTTTCCCTTAAAGATACACTTTGTATGCAAATGTATTTCAAAGATTGAAAACTATGAATTTTCTGAATTTTCTTCCTCTTGTATTGCTTGACAGGGACCATGTGTTAGACTGCCAATATTTAAAAGAAAGAAAAAAAGGAGTGTTTTAATGATGACTGAAATTTTTTTTTTTTCCAACCAATTCCCAGCACAGCATCGGGTAAAATACAGAAAAAAAAATACAGGAAAAAAAAAAAGTAAAAATAGATTTAGAAGGACTTCAGCTACTGATAAAGCAGGTAAGCATAATGACAAAGCCTCACATCTCCCAAACTTCAGACATTTTTAGCAGGGATCAGTTGTTATCAGAATAAATTACCACATGGTGAATATTTCATAGCTGGGATGAATCAGTCCAGCAATCCAAGAACATCGGTCAGCCTTACACATTCCAAAATAGTTGGGTTTGTGCAGTCTGTCATTTGACAGACCATGCCATTTTTCTGGCTTTTCCAGGAGTTCCAAAAACCAATCCTTACACCCGAAGTAGTGGCAGAGGTTTTGACTCCAGAGCTGAGGCTGAGCAATGATAAGGTTCTACAGTTCCTCAAGAGGAACAAAATGTTCCTCTACTCATTTCTGGTAGGAAGATGATATTTATCTAACAGGGATATTGGATATTTAATGTTCTGACATGTTAAACTGTCATGCCAGCAGTACTTTTATACATGGCTACTATCTGTGTAGTTATTTATTGTCTTTGTTTAAAATATGTCTGCAATTTTAAAGCCTGCATTCAGTAGTTTTCAGATACAAACCAATCTGGTTTTTGTTTCAGGACGTGGCAGTACTTTGCACAGACTGTTTGGCTGCTGTAGGTGTAATGTATCAAATTGTGTATGTACACAGTTTATACTCACATCTTCATAGCAGACTGAAAATTATGTTAAAAAATTGTAGAAGAAAATATTGAATTTTGCTGTAGTGTTAGGGAAGTACTGACAAATGTCCCAATGTTTATTCATGTTTTATATACCTTTTTACTCTGCCATTCGCTGCAATAATATAGTTCCAGTCCATTAGTACCTGCCACGTCATGTGTTGTACCTATAACTTCTTGGCAAACAGTTCAAGAAAAATCCCTAAAATTAGAGATAACCTATCACAGCCTGCAGGGTCTTATTTGCATGTGTAAATATATAAACAAATCTTGTTCTACTGCAAGTGAATATGCTTCAAAATGAAACTGACAACATGTCTGCAAGAAAATAGAAATATAAGAAGAAGGGAGGGGAGGGTATTTTGACTTCATGCATGAGTTTGATATGAGACACCTGCTTAGTTCCTAAACTATCTAAAAGGCAGTGTGGAAGCAGGATAAGCCTTCCATGTTTTTTTCAAGATTATGGCCTTTTATCTATATGGGGAGGTGCCTGGTACATTTCTCAGGCTTCTGAAAAATAAAATAATGACATAATGTAGAGTTCTGGGACTTGGGAGATCCAAGCAGGCAGTCTGATCTTATTGTTGGAGAAACAAGTGCCAAAATTCCCTACAGACTTCTGTGAGAGCAGAGTCTGCATTTGAAGTTAAATTTGGGTGGATGGTTGTTTCCTGGAAGATTTTATTATTTCAAAGTGCAGTTGTGTTCTGGCTTACAGGAAATAAATAAGTATCTGTAATTGTTTTTTAATATAATTATATGTATCATCTACATATTCTTAGGGAGTGGAGCTCTGATGAAATGTGGGTGTCACGGTCCAAAATGCTTTCTCCAGTCTGCTGTGTAGCAGCACTGAAGGAGGTGAAGCCAAGGCTTGGGGCTCTTCCAGCTCTCCACCAGCTTGGCACAAGGCTGTCTGGAAACTGGGTGAGCAAATTTCAAGGCAGCCAGTGAGATGTGACCAAGTCCAGTGAGTATAGCAAATGGTTAAGTTCAAAAATAATTTTAAGTTGCATTGAAGAGCTGTAATCCAGATTCTGGGCTGCATGTGGCAGCTGTAACTTGAGAGAGGGGCTGCTAAAAGCAGCTGTGGGCTGAGGGTGACCTCAAAGGCACCAGTCAGCCCAGTCACCTGTGCCTGCTGATTACACAGGCAAGGGAAGAGTCTTCTGTCACAGTCTTTTCAGAAGGAAAAACTGCACCAGTTGGATCCAAGTGAGTCCTTTAGTTTGGAAAAGACATTTAAGATCGTAAGGTGTGGTTGCCTTTATTTTCTGCACAATTAATAATGCAAGTTTTTGTTTGTTTGTCCTATGTGTAGTGGAGCAAGATGTGAGAAAAGCCTACAGGAGAAGGTTTGTTGTAGTTACTACTGACACTACATTCATTCAGGCTGCTGGATAAAAATGTGGTCATGTTGTAGCATTCCCATGTAGCCTCCATGAAATAAGATATGCTTCACTTCCTAGTCTGAACTGTAGTCCCTTCTTGTCACCCGTCACTTTGCAGGTGGCTGGGGTTCATAGTAGGTTTGTGACTCAAGATCATGCATAAATGTAATGCTGTGAAAGATGAGTTCAGTTCTTGGTAGAAAATATTAACTGAACAAGGAAAAGGGTAGAAAAGGTTAAAAACCTAGAAAACCTTCTTTGATTTTAATTCTTTGGGATCTTTAGAGTAAAAGCACAGCAGTGTATAGCACTTCATCTTTAAAGTCATAAAATGATCTGGCTCATATGAACATTCCCTTTGAGTTCATGTTCACGATGCTACTTCTGAAAGTATTTCCAGAGCTGCAGAATAGCTATTAGACATTGCTGTTAATACTAATGAGGACAATAGGTCTGTTAAATGTTTGAATTTTCTGGAGTTTGGTATGATGTTTAAAATGTTCTTATCACCTTGGTATCTGAGCATCATGCAACAATTATCAATTAATTTTAAATTTTTTTAAAAATACTTAATAAAAATCTACACAAAGCACATTGTTTAGCCAGGAGATTGGAATATTTTCCTTTTCATCAGTGGCATTCTCTTGGGTGCATCTGTCTCAAATGTCTCTCCTGAGAATGAGTACCAGAGGGTTTGGGTTTGTGTTAATTATTTGAGACTTTGGAAACCCCTATTATTTACTTGCTAAATGTGTATTTCCCTAAGATTATGATAATTTTGGCTTTTATTTTTCTGCTTCTTTCTGGTTTTTTTTTTTTCATAACATTATAATTATTCCTGTCATAGGTGCTTATTACTTTATGTCTGGGTGCCATTGGTTCCCTAAAGCACTTGTTCTAAAAAACCAAAGGTTTTTTTTGAACAAAAAAGCCCAAATTTTAGGCCTGATTCAGTGGGGCACGCAGCCATGTGGCTGTTCCCAGGCACATCCAGCCAGCTGGATTAACCACATGCCCATGGGCAGCTCTGCCACGCTCGTGCCATCTCTGCCTCTCTCTTGTGCTGCTGTGGTGATGCAGCGTCCAACTGCTGCTGGCTGGGTTCCAGCTGTGGCTCCACACGCAGGCACAGCTGGCGTGCAGCTGGCTGCACCTGCCTGCCTGGGCATGCCCTGAGGCACAGCTGCCCTGCTGCAGTGGGCTGCTCCCGAGGGAGCTGTCCTGACCCACCTGGATGGATAGCTGACAGCACGTCACAGGTGAGCAGTGCCGTGCCCCGACTGCCCTCCAGGCTTGCCTGGGTGACAGTCTGGGCAGGACATTCACACGAGGAGGGAGCCTGCTGAGATGCGCCAGAGACATCTAGAAGTGAGCTCTGTCCTATTCCATACCAGGTTCTGCAGGGCAGGATGTGGACATACATCACACAAGCTGTGCAGGGAATAGAGGAGCTCCTTACCTGTGTCCAGAGCAAAGAAAGAGATGTGATTTGTAACAGGAACCCGTGTTCATTCTGTTTCCTTTCTCTGCTCCTACAGGATTCCCTCTTGCAGTATGAGTAGGGACATACAAAAAACTGATATTTTTCTGTGTTGCAGAACAGGAACATAGGAAAGTTTCATGGGCCACACCGATTTTGCTATTTCCTTAAAGGCAATACTCATTGTAAAATATCTACATTTTACTGAATTTTATCAGGCATCTACTTCATACAGGTTTTGGGGGTTTCTTCTTCAGTGCCCAGTTCTCCTTCCTCTAGTCCATAGCTGTGTGAAGAAATAAGTTCCCAAGAATATTCAGGGTAATTAATCTTTACAAAGACAATTTCTTTCTAGTCATATTTTTTTCTCAAAAATATGATAGAACTCTCTAAAAGAAAAGAATCATATGTTTCTTCAGTTTATTTGTAAACTGTCCTCTAATAGGCATTCTTATCTGTTGTAAATTTTTTTACTGAAATAGTTAACTTTGTCAATTTTTTTCTTGTAGAAAAGTGTTGGCCATGGCAGAACTTTCTCCCTTACATTTAGCTATATCAGAAACCTATTTCTATTAAAAAAATGTTGAATCTGTGCATTAATTTCCAAATTTAAAGATCAACCAAAAGCAGTGTGTATTTTCCCAACAACTTTTATAAACAGCCTCCAAGTTCAATTTGCTATTATAATTATATGTTTGATTAATTCTTGTCCGAAAAAAAAATAAAAAAAAAAACACTTGGAAGCTATCAGCACTTTTTCACATTTTAGCGTGGGGTAGTGCTGTCCAAGAAGCTGGGCAGAGGAATTTCTATTAAGCAGGTGTTACTCTGGAGCAGTAAGGTGTTTCAGGGATGCAAGTAGAAAGCAGAACAGAAACCCTCCCAGCCTCGGCAGGGGCAGCTCCCTTGGGAGCAGTGACAGTTCCAGGCAGCTCCATCTCAGCCCATCGTGTCCCCAGCCCTCGTTTCTCCTGATATTTGCCAGCACTGGCTCCTGGGCAGCCACGTGGTCACTAGATCACAACATTTGCTCAGCTGAAATGCCTGCCCTCCTTTTTCCTCCCTAGCTTGTCTCTATACCAGTCCTCCGTTCACTATTTCTTTCCTGTTGTAATTTTGCCTCAGGCTCCTCTTTTCCCCCAAAAAACCCTGCAAATGCTTCAAAACTGTGAATGCATAATAGACTTCAGAATATGTTCATAAAGTACCTATGAAAATAAAACCCTACCTACGAAAATAAAAACACATGGGCTGAATCAGCAATTGTTACTTGCAACTATTTGATCCTCTGTAGTCGTGGCTATTCTACATAGCCATCATAAAGGAAATAAAAAACATTTTATGCTCCTTTTCCAAATTCATGATCTGTATGTCCTGCTTGCTGAAAAAAAAAAAAAAAAAAAAAAAAACCCCACCTAAAAATCCCAGTCTGTTGTAGTATTAAAAGTATTTGCTGGGCAAGTACTACAGAAACAAACATTGTGGAAACCTATCAGTTGTTTTCATAGCCCCTGTTCAGGATATTTCCTAAAGGTGTAGAGTCCCAGTCTGTAGTCTGGAAATACTTAATGGAAAAAGAAGAGAACCAAAAATACAAACCAAACCAACAAGAAAAAAAGTCAAAAGATGTTCTGCTATATAGTGCTTAGTACTAGAAAATCTGAGTGACACCTGGTCTGTTGAGTTCTTAGAAAAATCAGCAAAGGCAGCTGTAGCAAAGATGTACAGAAAAAAAAATCCTTCTTTCACAAAATATGAACACTGCTATGAAATCAAAATCTGTCAAACACAGCCAGTCCTCCTAAACTGTTTGGGAATGCTACCTGAGATAAGTTACTCAGCAAGATACAGTTTTAGAGATAATGATATATTTTTCTTACATCTTTGGATTTAGATGTTTTTACAGTTTCTCCTCTGCAGTCTGATACCTGACTACAGTAGGTCTCTCTAGGCCCTACCAATAATCTCTTCACCAATCCCTTCCTGCTGCAGTTTTTGTCAATGCTGCCCATAAATCTCCATAACCTCGTCTCCTCTTTTATGCTTGACTGTCTCTTCAGCTATCCTAAAACAATCTTTACTGATCCCATGTTCAGTGACTAACTTGGCCTCATCTCCTCCAAAAGCAGTAATGGGACAGGACAGCTTCATTTCCATTTTACAGGAGCGTTAGGACGTGGTGGTCACCTGGATAAGAATAACATGTATCAAGATTTTGAAACTATTGAAGACTGTGGTCATTCTCTCTGAGGAGAAATCCAGCTCATCTTTCTCTTGACACCAAGCACAGCATGGAGAAGCAGGGATGCAATTCCCAATATCCTTTGGCCTGTTTTGATGAGGTTGCATAAGAATCCATCATGGTTTGTTTTGCTAGTGATCGAACCTTGTCCAAGAACTGTATACAGACTTATGTGTAGCAAAATTAAACACTTTGAAGATTTTCTTAATTAACTTCCCCCCTTCCCCCAAGAGACTCATCTTTCTTCATCTCCTCAATGAAGAGAATAAAAGAATCGGTTTTCTGGCCCCTAGCCCTTTCTCTTACCTACCTAAAGACAAGAAACTCAGGTGTCATTTTACTGTCCAATATTAACTGTAAGAAAATGCTGAGAAGGTGAATTAATTGAGTGTGGGCTGCAGATGAGTTGAATAACATCACACACTGACACGTACTGTTCATTAGATTTCTTGATGCAAAGGTGGTTTCTGCAATAATGGTACCCATGTTTTAATCTTATCTCTCAGGCTTGGGGAAGGAAGATAAAGCACTCTGCTGTGTAACTGAACTGCTTCATAGGTGCTAGAGTCCTGAGAAATGTTCTTAATACCCTTCCCAATGGCTCTAGCACATCTTAAATTGCGTTACAAGAAATTCAGCTTAAATTTCATCACTCCCAAGGCACCTGGTCATTTGCAAAACCAGGTTGGTGTACATCTATTATATAGATTAAAAAACAACAACAACAAAAAAAACCTAAGTAAGTTTGGGTGTATATAATTAACTGCAAGGAAATTGCTCATTTTCATTTCCCTTATAAACACTTCCTATATTTTCTTTGCTTTAAATGCCGAACCCCTTAAAGAGGCGGAGAAAAAAAAAAATCAGTTCTCACCCACTGTTCTGAAAAATGGATCCTGTTCTGTTCCCGTGGCACTGGCTGATGCATGTTTCAGTTACTCAGCATGATGCTGTAATGGAAGAACTGTTTAGACTGAAGCTCCATCTGCTTATCAGCGAGAGGCTGCAAGCCTGATGCACACTCCACTGCGTCTATTGGTGTGGAGAGAAGGCTCTGCAATGGTGTGTGGGAGGAGCAAGAGCCATGGCAATGAAAGGAATGCGAGGCAGAGCCCTCTCTGTGGTGCTCTGGTTGGCAGACTGGAGTAGCAGCCCCTCTGAGCAGGTGTGGAGGGAAGCAGTGGCTGCTTCTCACTGTACCGGCCAGCAAGCAAAGTTTGTGTGGAGGTGAGGTAGGATAAGAGGGAGTTATATGGGATGAGATAAGGTCTGGTATTACCTGAGGATAAAGAGAGATTGGCAAGACACATGTGCATATGTGGAATACAGCAATGCAAGCCTATGACTTTACAGAAATTTAAAGCAGTTTAGTAAGGTGAGACCATGTTAAAGGGATCAAAGCTGACTGGTATGGGACCTGGAGAGAGAATAACCTGTCAGAGACAGGGAAGGTACAGCAGGGTCCTATGGGAAAATAAGGAATGTCTTGGAGAGTGCAAGGTGTGAAGGAAGACCTGGAGAGAGAATAACCTGTCAGAGACAGGGAAGGTACAGCAGGGTTCCATGGGAAATAAGGAACGTCTTGGAGAGTGCAAGGTGTGAAGGAGGGAGAAGGAGTGTGCCAGTCAGCTGTGCTGAGTCTGGAAGAACAAAGACAGCTTTGGAGTAAGGGGAGTGGATGAGGAGCACTGAGCAGGGGAAAAGCATCCCTGGCAGGTGGGGTTGACCATGTACCCTCTGGGTGCAAAGGATGAGCACAGTGGTTTTACAGCTGCTGAGGAAAGGGATAGAAGCAATCCAAACACGTGGCATAGGTTTTGTTTGGGCCTTTCCACATTTTTGGGAATGAAAGTTTTTGCACATTGCTCAAATAAACATGGTTCTGAGATGTGTCTTCAAGGTAGCAGGGAGGAGAGGAAGACTGAGTTTCAGCTGTAAAAGATGGGAATAGGAGGAGCTGCATGCATTTAGAGAGCCTCACAACTCAGAGATCAAATTTGTCCTTACAAAGGACCCACAACTGCAAGCAGCCAGAACCTTGTAACAACATTACCTTTGTGGATGTTCATAAGATGCAAGTCTTAATGCTGTAATTCTTGTGTAATGAATCTAACTTGGACTGGGAGATTTTTTTTTTTTTATGATTTTCTATATTTGAGGTGAGAGAAAAAAAAAATTAATCTTTGTTTACAAGCAATGCTGTAAACTAAAATTTAGATTTAAATTCTACAAAGTTAAGACATCACCATTTGTGCAGAATTTTCTGCTGCTACCCTATTCATCCTTATTTCACAGTCGTGCATTTGGTAACAAAGATAAAACTTGCAGTCTTCATACTCCTTGTCTTGTCTCCACCATTTCATGGCACTGTCATAAGCACTACTATCCTGTGTGTCACTCCACCTCATTCTGTGCTTTCCCACTCTGCAGATAACAACTGGTCTCCACTGGGATTGATTTACATATTAAACATTAATTATTTCCTTGTCCTTAGTTATGCAACATCGCTGTGCCTGGCCAGCAGCAAGATGTGGTGAAAACTTCAGTGCCTGGCCTGGCGTATTTCTGCTTCTCGTGTCAGCCCTCCCGGGTAGTGGCAGGAAACAGTATCTCCCAAGCCTGTCAAATCTATCACTCTTCTAGTTCAAATGTTGACAGGCCTTGGTAAAGCACTCTTTAAACAGATCTGTTCTCTGTCACTGCCATGACAGTAATACATGAATCCACAATCACAATGATTTTAGGAACAGACAGACAACATGAACTATAAAAGCCTGATCCTGTTAGAGCTTTCTTGGATGAGTATTTTAAAGGGACTATTTTTGTGCTAACATTTTTGAGAGTATTGCATGTCTCTGATCCTGAATCTCTTGTTTCTTTTTGATATCTCGATCCCTTATCTTGACTCTTCAAATATTCTTCATTTTTCTTGTGGCTACCTCAATCTATTTGCTAGATATTTCCAAATCCTTTTACAGAAGATGATGCCATTTTGTATCTAGATATCCAATAATGTGGCCAACTGCTACTCCCCTTCCACTGAGCTGAATGCCAAAGTCACAACAGATGTTTGAAAGAAGGAGGCATTTATTATCTCACTGGACATTAAAGATAGAAGCATATTTCCTGTAAGAAGAATCTGATGGCAGAAGAAGCCCTCTCATGCTAATAACATCCCATAACAAAACTAGGCTGGAGATTAGTGATGCCAACAATATCTGTGAGCCAATTGTATGTGGAATTTCTGACTTGACTGTGCAGCAATGCACTTGAAGCACTAGCTAAGTCAAAAAATATGGAGTTTTAAACCCTCTGGTCCATTGTACACTTCTCTTGATAGGCACAGTCTAAACTTCTGTGCTGTTTCATAACCCAGGCTCCTGAATATTTCTAGTGTAGATATTGTTAACATATGTTACAAAATTAAATTTCTGACTTGTGAATGACCAAAGGGTCATTCATGAGTCAGAATAAGCTTTTTGTTTGGGTCAGGAAGAACTGTTTTGTCACCCACCATCTCATGAGCTGAGTATTTACCAACTGGGCCTTAATGATATACCATTGTAGGTTAGTAAATACTAATATTTATCTTTAACAGAGCTGATACTAAAGCTTCATGAGTAGGAATGATGTGTTGTTATGATTAAGAAATGTTTTCTGAATTTTCACAGTTTTGTGAATTGTGAACCGTTTCTGCTGTTGAGGACATGTTACCTTGAATTGGATGTGTTCAATACAGGCACCCTAATGGCCAGATTTAATTTTCTCCCTTTTATGAAAGAGTTTCTTAAAGTTTGAACATTAAGAGCACAATGCTTCAAGTACAGAGATAATTTTGCTCTGAGGAAAATATGTTCAGTGGACCATTGGTTTAAAAAAAGTTGTGGATTTGTCTAAAAGTTCAAAGGATCCTTTAAATTGCTATCTTTTGCATTCTGAAGCTTTTAGAGGTTTTTTTGTGTGACTGACTACTCACCAAGTTTGATATTCACCCTGGCCATAGCAATGGGCAGGCTAATGTCCATATTGATATTTAATATTATGGTGTCATTGTTAATAGCACTACAATTGTTACCAAAATGTTAGTTGATTCCATGTATCTGTTGCATCTCAGGCTCTGTGCAGAGGTTGCACATTTCTCTCTTCATGTATAATGCTAATTTTTCACAAACAAGTTTAAAAGAGGAATGGAGGAGCATTTCTTTGCCATTTTCTCCAAACTACCTTAAAATTTTAGGTATTTGGAATATAATTACCAAAAGAGTATGAGTAGCATTTTAGTTTCTAGTGGGTAAGCAAATCTGGCCGTTCCATAATGTTCAGGTGCATAGCTCTTATGAGATGAAGGCATAAGTAAATTGTCAGTTCCTTTGATACCATAATGTTTCCCTAATGGAACCATGGAACAACATTAGACAGGTTTCCCAACACCTCCCAGAAGGGTGGATAAAATGCAGTTTCTCATGATAGTCTTCTCTGTGCTTTAATATGAACTCTTTTTCCTGTAGTACCAGTAGCCTATATGCAGTGTTTTCACCCCTTTACAGACTGATAATGAGTGAATGTTCATGTGGTCTGTTGCACAACACTAAGCTCTTATTTCACTGTCTGCAGTTATGTTCAGTAAGTACAATATGAACATCATCTCAATTAACAGAGTACCTTCAGGGCTTTTCTTAGCCAACTATTCTAGCACGCTTGTCCATACTGTCATCAGCACCTAATCAACTAATGATGGCTGAAAATGAGGAAGGCCAATCCCAATAAATCCAAAGGATAGTAATTTTTCTCTTTTAATGTCCTTCTCCCTCCTTCTTCCTTCTTCCTACGGCACATTGCAGTAAATTAATGTCATAGTGGTTATTACAGTAGCGCTGCTATGGCAAGTATTCCAGCAACGGTCCTCGAATATTTTACCTCAGCATTTATTTGTCCATAAAATAAAATAGGATTTATTGCAGTACTCTCTGGTTTGAGGACTGCATGGACAGCAGCTGTGACAACTCCTTATCTCCACTGCAGGTAAAGATATAGGGCATGTTTCCCTGAAGCTAAAGAGAAACAAGGAACGTGGAAGTCAGTCAACTACACAAGTACAGTGTCACATAAATTGGTAAAATAAATAAATATAAGCATTAAAAAACCCCCTTCTTTGTATCTAATAAAAACTCTAAGAAAAATCATTCAGTGATTTTGTCCTTTAAAGGTCTCAGTAAATTAAAAGGGTATTCATTGCTGTGAAGATTGCTGTGTCCAAATCAGGCATAAGATTTTGAGGCTGAAAGATGGAAAGGTAAATGTGAGAAATTATTGTTGCAAGCCTTATTCAGACAGAGCATAAGAGAAGGAATTACAAACAGAAAAAAAAGATCTAGTCAATATAATTTTATGGTGATTTATTGTTAGTGTTGTTCACTTAAAAAATAGATGGTTTTGACTACTTAAAAGGCTCCACCTTAAAGAAAAAAAAGCTCCCAGATTATAAAACATAGGTTCTGAAGCCAGCCCTGTGGAGATGCGACTGCTGGCTTAGAGATATTCATATTTTCAGCTGCATGTAAATTTCTGTGTGTCATTAACATCTCTGAGCTCTGTAATTAGGTCTCTCCTGATCTGGTTATAGTTTCTGTACATTATGAGTATGTAGGCCTCTCCAGGGAATCACAAGGCCAGCCTTACAGGGTTTCCCCTTTCTGTGCCACAATTTTGCTCTTATCTTTAGCAAGTACATCCTAGCAACTGCTTGCTTCGAGGTTACAGTGAGATGCCAGGGAAGGGCCATAAAGCATTACCAGTCCTTGCAGCACAAGTCTCTACCACTACACCCAGGCTAGAGCACCTCCTTCCTTCACAGACTCTCTACTTTTCCCTACCTGGCACTCCTCATTTTAAATATATTCTCTTAGATTTTTTTTTTTTATTCCCAAATTGCTCTCCAATTTCCAATTATAGTTATGATCCCTTTTTTTGGTTTTTTTTCAGTAAGAGAAAAAGATTTTCCTACAATGTGAAATGTGTATCCAAAACTCTAGCTGTGTTTGAAAGAATGTTCCTTCTGAATAAATAATGTCTCAGGAAATTAAATATAACATATAAACCAAACTGTTTGTCTTTCTGTTCTGCTTCTCACTGGGAAGCACCAGAGAGTTCAAATACAAAGAGAAAAGTGGTTTATTAAAGGATGCTTGCATTTGGATTAGTTTGTTCTGAAAGCCTTGTCTTGTAGCATTATATCCAGGAAATGCTGTTCTCAATATAAGGAAGCGTTCATTCCATGGGCCTGACTCTTTTTTGATTTTTCTTGAATGGGGTTTATGCTTAGGTATAACAAAATATTGGATAATGAAGATAGAAAACCGATAAAGAGTAAAAAAAATTATACAGAATCGCTTAGAATGAATTCTGTGTGTAATTACTTGCATTTTTGCTAACTACTGTATAAACAACGCTTTTAACAAGGCAAATTGGAAACGTGAAGACAAATCAGCTTAGGGATAGAGCTTCAATTTATTACACAATGATAACTGAAAACTTTGTTTCTGCTGCGTTGCAGTCAATTTCTACTGAGCTCACACTCTGAATGTGTGATTAATCATATGAGCTCTGGGGTTGCCAATAAATACCAAAACCTTAAAACTATAACAACTTGCTCATTTTGTGCGGTCATTCCAAATAGCTAAACAACCAGAAATTGTCAATGTACACCAAGATCAATGCTCTGGGGTCTCTACATAAGATTGATTTCCCTCTCTGAGGATTTTATCTCTCTCATCAACAAAAACATTTTGTCCTCCCTAAATAATCCAATCGAATGCCATCCTCCTGTGGAACAGTGAGAGGTTTAAATTGTTTGGATTAATCTCTGCTTTGAGGTGGCCTGGAAAGTCTCTGTAACTTTGTCAAATATAGCCTGGAGGGAGAACTGCTGTGGTTTGATATGTGCTAAAAATAAACAAATAATGAGAGTGTCTAAAAATCATGTTGTGCTTTAAAAATTATATGTGTGTGAGAAAATATTTTTTAAAGCTCTTTCTTCTAATACAGAAAATAATAATTGTTGGTTTGTTCCTTCTTGCAGAGGCCCAGCAGCTCCTCTCTACTGGAGATGGGGAAGGAGATTGGGAGCTGTAGGAACAGATTCAGGGGACAGAAGCCCACAGAGATCTTCCCCAGAAGATGAGTGAAGCAGATCAGAGATGGGACTAAAGGAACTGTCACCACCCACAGCCTTTTCCCTGCTCTGCACAGTGAATGCACAGGTGAGGTTTAATAGAATTCAGATTTTCATTCTCTATGTCTCCTCCAGAAGATAAATATTCACGTTTTTAGTTGAGACAGACCAAGCAGAAATGTTGTTTCAAAAGAACCTCAGTAGGACAGGCTGCAGGCAGCAGCCTGGAAAAGACCCCCAGAGCATGGATGTCTCCTTTCCATGGTTTATTTTTTCCATTATGCAACCTTTCTGTGATCTGCTTAACACTGTAAGCTGGATGAATGGAGATTGTGTGATCTTTGTCCAACGTTATGGAAGGAAGATAGAGCACAGACCCAGGTTCCTAATTAATTCTGTGTTTACTATAATTGGGGTGCAACAAGGCAATCAATTTGTATCCCCAACAAGTACTTATGATATTGCATTGTTTATTTATACTTTGGGTGCTTTTGGAAGTGTTGGCCAGCAGCTCTCCATGACTGGCACCCCACGGCAGAACACCAGGGTCAAACTTTGCCTAAGCAGGTGACAGAGCAGGTGGATTGCACTTGGAGGCTGCAGACTGTCATTCTTGGAATTTTCTGTTGAGATTTCCTGAACAGGGGTGGGTCTGTGTAATCCTCCATCCTTGCAGGGCCGTGGTGAACAACTGGTGTTTAAATGTTGGATTGAAGGTACCAAAATGATGGCCACATAGGCTGAGCATGACTTGTTTCCATCTTGGACTGGTATTGGCTCAGAAATGTTAAAAGAAATGTGCTGAACGCGTCTCTCAAAGTGAAATTATTTTTATTTAGGTTATGGGTTAGGTTATCTTAGTCTCAAACAGCAAAATGGTAAACTGGTTTTGAAGGAATTGAATATTTATTTAGAAACAGGCCAAGAACAGATTGCTCTGGAATTTCTAAATACCCTCGGAATATCTGTGGTTTGAGCTTTGCCGTGCTCCAAGTGTAAACTTATTTTTACTCTTCTGTTGCAAAAAATTCCCCTTTGTAAAGCTGTAAAACAAATCTTACAAATGTCATTGTACATACCAGTGTACATTCAATTTGAAGACAAAAATATTTTCAGTAAGATGAAGCATACATTTCTCCTTTGTAAACATTTGAAAGGTAGAAAATGCTATGAAGGTAATGACTGAAGGAAGGAAATATCACTTCATTCCATTGAAACCTAAAAATAAATTTGAAGGGATATGCCTACTACTATGAGGAGTACATATGGATTTCTTGCTGACATTAGTCTCCAAATTGAATGTCAGACTCACCATGAGTGAGGGGGGAGAGGTGGGTGTGCATGGAGGGGAGGCCAGGAGACTAAATTTAGTATTAGAAGGGCAAGATGAACCATCATGATTATCATTAGGAAAACCTCTAAACCATATTTGTGCATTGTCTTGGGGCAAATACAAGTGTCACATGTTAACAAAAGGCAAAAATACCACACCATGCTGTTGTGCCCTGAGGGCCCTCTCTGCTTAACAAGAAGATGTTGTAGAGTGTGCATGCACTCCAGAAATTTATGATTTCCTTGAAAGGCAGAGATAAGTATTTTCAAGTCTCACACACAAAAGAATAAAACGAAGTATTAGTGATGAATGTTGGTAGATGACTGTGTCTGAAAGTCCACCCATAGTTTTTTTTCCAAGTAGATATACAACACCAGATGAATATGTAATGCACTAAGATTCCATGCTTTATAAACAAAGGAATAAGTAAATATCCTCTATCTGCTTTGGTATTATTTTTAAATTAAGTCAGAGAGCAAGGAAGACACTTGACAGGTAGTCAGATAAATGTATTCACCTGGAGGCCACTGGAAAAATTTAAAAACCTCCTAAGTTGGCATCAGAATGACTAAAAAATGGCTAGAAACATCTGCCAAGCTGCCAGAGGGTGCTGGTAGCAAAACCACTTCACCCTGTTGTATCTCAGTTTTGAGCTTCCAACAGAAGGACAGTACAAGCTAATAAATAATTTCTTTTTACTTTAGGGAAAGTAAGCATCTGACATGCATCAGAAAGTGACATAAATGTGGGCCTAAAGATGGGCATTGGTTTGCTCATTTTACAGGACAGAGTTCAGAGGGTGTTCCCCGTGTCAGGATCCTCCCTACCAAGCAAAGCCTCTTGCTGGCCATGTCCTGCCCACAGGGAGTGGAGAAGAAGGGGCCACACTGCCAGGCTGCAGAAATGTGTGAAGGAAAGTCTAACCTGTGTGAGGCAGAAATAGTCTGTGGGAGTAACTTGATAGGTCACTAATTTTCAAAGACAATCAAATCTGCAAAGTAACAATGGTTAAACTAACCTATGAATAAATTTATATATCAATCTATATACAAATATTCACATATAAATATGCATTAAGTAAATTTATGCATTTATTAGAAATTAAATAAAATCTAATTGCACAAGAATTTTGGGATATATCTGAACATTTTCTGTTATAACTTATAAAATGAAAAAAATACAGAAGAGATGTCTTTGTGGTACTTGGAAATTGACAAGAAAGAAACTGAAAAATCATATTGACAGCACTGAAAAACCTAGAAACATTTATATAATATAAACCACAATCTGAGACTACAAATTCTCAGAGAACCCATGCAAGGAATGGGTTTTTGCATGCACACCACATATGTGAGTGGTTAGAGGGTCAGGATCTAAGAACCAAGTGTTTGGCTTTATTTTTTAATAAATCATGTGAAAAAAAAATATTTGAGGAAATAAATTTGCAGAATACGAGTTCAGGAATGCTAATTACTAAGAGTTCCCTTATGTACACCAATGTGTTAAAAGATGAATATTCTGTGGTTTATTAAGTTTGTGATCAGTCATGTCCAAAGAGAAACAACTATTGTGGAAAGGAAGAGAGGACATCAATACTGAGCCTTTTACTTTGACTCCTTTAGGAGCTAAACCTGTCCTTGAAGTCATCCACAGAGCCCAAACAAGGCACGTTCTGGGAGGGACAGGCTCCTCACCCTGTGTTTGTGGCTGTAGGAGACAGGTTTGGGCTGGAGCATCCTCAGTGGGCAGTGGCACAGTGAAAGGGCAGAGCAGTGTTTGCATGTCCCCCCCAAAGGAGCTGCCACATCGTAGTGCCATGGGGTGTGTGTGTGTGTGCCAGGCTCTGAGCACTGCCCTCAGGGGCTGTTAGCACCTGCTGCAGGGTGAGCAGGTGTGGCACGACACCCAGGCTGGGTCCTCTCACTGGGAGCAGCTCCGTGTCCCAAAGGTTACCCTTTGGCCCTTCTTCTTCCTCCAGGGACAGACTTCTCCTTTGGCCCTTCTTCTTCCAAGGACAGACTTCTCCTTTGCCTCTGCTCCTTCAATGACAGACTTCTCCTTTGCCCCTCTTCCTTCAGGGACAGACTTCTCCTTTGGCCCTTCTTCTTCCAAGGACAGACTTCTCCTTTGCCTCTCTTCCTTCAAGGGCAGACTTCTCCTTTGCCTCTGCTCCTTCAATGACAGACTTCTCCTTTGCCTCTCTTCCTTCAGGGACAGACTTCTCCTTTGCCTTTCTTCCCTCAAGGGCACACCTTCCCTTTGGCCATGTTTCCTTAGCCCTGTTGAGCATCTGTGTGACTGCCTTTTCTCAAGCTGGAACAAAGGCCTGTCTCAGTCTGTCCATAAGGAGTGATCCAAGGTCACAGGGAATCTCACAGAAAGGAATGGAAATGCCAATGTTTGAGCCAATATTGAGAAGTGCTTTTCTTCAGTCTCCTCCCATCTGTAAGTAGTTCAGTGAATTTGAGAATGAGCAAAGGATATTTGTCTAATTTCTTATGTGAGTATGTCCTCAGACCCCCTCGTTAGGCTCTTGGAGATAGTGCACTGTTTTTAAACAAGGAATTTGGCTTTCTCTTCCAGAGGTTACACCCCCTTTTGGAGCATCATTTCAGTCTTCCTGCTCATTGTGGCTAAGCTGAGCAGCAGATAAATGCATAAGCTCATCTCCCAAGCAGTGTCTCCTTCATGATCATAATGCTTTTATTACATTTATCCATAATGTTATTCTGTTGTTTTCTAGTATGGAAAGTGGCAAAGAGAGGCCTTTATCCTACATCTGCCCCTATGGGCTGCATAAGCCACATTATGATTTTATTATTCCAGTAACATTGCCAAAACATCTTGGGTGTGACATTTTTCAGGACATCAGACTTTAGGTGCCTGTTTTTGGTTTCTTTCCCCTTATTCGTAACAATTCTTTAAATGGTTAATGGTTCAAACCTTGAAAATACAAATCCTGTGTCTGGGGAATGCTGTGATTTTTCTCTGTCTCAGGGTGATAATACAGAGATTTGCATCTAAGATAGGGATGTTTCACTTCTGATGCCTTTCTGTACCTTCGAGCATGTTCAGGCTATGTGGCGTCTCCATTGAAGTTATGGAAACATAGTAACACTTTAAATTAAGGTGATCTGTATAAATATTTTATTATTTATATAGCATTGAATAATGTGATTGTAAAAAAAACTTGGGAGTATGCATTGAAACAGCAGACAAACTATTTGAACAATACTTACATCTTAAAATATTGTTGTAACAGCTTATCACCTTGCTGTGGCAGCATTTTAAGCATTTATTGATGATGCATTTTATAACATGCCTTACAATAAGTTATTAAAGGATGTAGTGGCACCAACTAATCATTTCATAAACATGAATAAACCATTTATACAGGGCACCTTAATTTAAAGTGCTTGTAGGAACTTGCATAAAATGTTTTGAACAGCTGACACGCAGTATTGGTGCTTCACGTAGTGCCAAAGTGGTGTCATGTCCTGGTTTGCAAGAATCTTATGTAGAACTGGAGCTTTATTGCTTCCAGTGATGGAGCTGGGAACTGCACAGTAATTCCAAACACAAAATGTTGTAAATCTCTTCTGAAAGAGTGTACGAGGAAGTGCATAAGCAATATCCAGGAGATTCTGGTGACAAATAATGTAGAAGCATGTTATTGTTCATTCTATATTTAAGGAAAAAAGGAAGGAAAAAAAATCTATTTGCTTTTAGCAATAATACAACCTGTGTGCAAGAAAATGCTGTTCAGAAGTAGGGTATATATCTAACTCCTTTTCAAGCAATTAAAAAACCCTGCATGATGATCAAAATTCAATCAGCAAATAAATGATCTTTACATACATCAAAGAAAAAGTGTCTATACCATCAAAACAGAACTCCGAGACATAGAGAAGGTGATTGTTAAGGACAAAATTGGTACACTAATACTAAAATAATTCTAGAAATGTGAAAAAAGATGTCATGCGATTAAAAATCATATGAACAACATTGCTGCAATCCTTTCCATTTGCTATGATTTACTAGAAGCATTTAAAGCAATGCTAAAAAAAATAATGAAGTCATACCTTATTCCCCTCCCCCTGCAGATATAGATTTTATTTGACCTATTGCTTTTAAAACAGAACGGCTTAAAAAGCGCTCTTTACATGATAAAACTCAAAGACAAAAGAGAAAATGCAAATCATTTCTATATTACATATATGTTGCTCCATTTGGCAAAATCAAATTAGATCTTTTCATCTCCTTACTGTAGAACAAAAACAGAGCAATATTATGAAATTTTGCAGGGCTTTATTTCTAGGCGTCTTTTGTGTCCAGTCTTTTAAACTCAGGTTTTTCTGCCTTTTTTACTGACAAGCCCACAATTTTCAGAAAAGAAAGCTAGCATTAATTAAGACAGTGCCAGCTGTAATTTTCTTGGGAAGTAAATTTCTGCACAACTAAAGGTTACAGAGACCTTTTCACTGTCAAAATTTACTACAGCCTGTGAATGTTAATGTTTCTAATGAAGACATGTTCTCTGTCCCTGAACTTAAAAGTACCCTGAGAAGAAGGCAAAGAGAAAAAAAACTCTATTTGACGAATGTATCTGGAGTCTGTGCATTAATGCAGGGTTATGCCTGCTGGTGCATATTGTAATTATAGTGTTTGGATAGCCTTGTTTTCTAAACAAGGAATATTGCTATAAATTGGCAATTTTGCATGAAGAGTAGGCTTGTAGTAGGTGCCTTATGTTACAAATAAGACAGTGGTATAATAAGCATTTAACCCATTAGATTTGGGGATATTCTTAGCTAAGTCTGAAGAGGAGCTGTGATGTAGAATGTGGAATGAAAAGGAACTTAGGGTCTTTCTATGAATGCAGCAGAAGAACACATTCATTATCTTCTAATGATCATTGTACTTCTATTGATATTTTTTTCTCCATTTTAGTGAAATCAACTGCTTCTAAAAAGAAGTATCTGGCTTTGCTCTTTTTTTTTTTCTTTGAAGGTGTTAAATATTAAACTATATATAATTATATTGTTTCTGTTGTTTTGTCAATGTGCATTTTTTTCTCTATCCTAGAGCATTTACTGCTAGCCAGAGTGGCAAATAAAAAGAAAACTCAACATCACAGAAAGGATGATGGTCTTAATTTTTTGTTGCTGTGTATTTTATGTAATATTTTATTTTTCTATTCTTTGTAGGTTTTTTCCTAAAGCAGAATGAGAACCTTTAGGAAAAAAAATATTCTTGTTGTCTTATGCATGAAGTTCTCAAAACTAAAAACCCTCTTGTATGAAATTACTCTTGATTACCTATGCAGCCTCATGGTCAATATGGGTAGGAAAAAATTAGCCTAATTAATGATTATGTTGGTTAAAAATGGCAAAATCAGAGGAATGTAGGTCTTGCAAAATTTTAGAAATATGATCCTCATGACATAATATCCATGTTTAATGTGGAGTTGTTTTAAAAATAGGGCATTAGATTGCAAACTGGGTGATTTTTCTGCATCAGAATGCTCAGGTAGCTTTCTTTTCTCTTCCTTGCCCTTCCCCCTCCCAATTTCCAAGACTTTGGAGCTGAGGTTTTCAAGACACTGAGCTTTCTGGTCAGAAATGAGCCAACCTCTAATATTTCTTGGGAGAAGTAGTGAGTATCACAAGATTGCAAGTGGCTATAGCAATTCCATCTGAGGAGCAGTGGGATGTCAGATGTGTTTGTGTCAGGCTCTGCAGCAGGGCCAGGGCCCCCAAGTCACTGGAGGAGGGTTTTTGCCCTGCTGTTGATTTATACATCAGCTGCATTGATGAGGGCTGGCTTCTCGTTCTGCCCATCAGCATTAGGGACTAGGATGGAGCACTGGGACAAAAATGTGGGAAATCAACGTCTTTGTAAATATCTATATGGACACTAGGATAATCTATTAAAAGCCATGACTTTCCCATACCAATGGAGATATCAGATCTCATTACACATCCAATCCCTTTTTGCAACATGTAAATTGGGCTTCATTTTGACTCCCTCCCTGTCCAAAAGATGCACGTTACTGCTGAGCACCCCTCCAAGACACCTCAAATGCATATTATTTCATGTCTTCATCAGTTTAATGTGCTACATGCTCAGGAGTTCAGAATAATTATTTAAGATCTGTTGGCTAATAAGTCAATATATGAGATATTGTAACTCCAGACAGCAACCTGGTATGGCATCATTAACAGTCTTGGAGCACTGCACAATGAGATAAAAATGATGCAATACTGGCAGACTGTAGGCAATAGTCATCAGCAAGGTATATTGGGCAAATCATCTTTTTTTTTGTGATAGAGGCATGGTTCAGCATCTTAAAAAGCCATGCTTATGCATACATAGGCTGTGGTGGGAAGGATTCTCCCAGAGCATTTGAGCTTTTATTTATAGATTGCACATGGATTTGCACAGATTTTTGTTACACTTAGACAAATCACCAGAGACATCATTATTGCCTTTTAAAATCAGCTTGTTTCACCTTAATTTAAACCTGTTCCTAATTGACTTGATCTGAGCCCAAATAGTCCTTGTTCAAGTGAAATAAGTACATCATCCATTTCCTACTTGAATTGGTTTCAGATCTGACCTTTAGTTAAACCAGTGTAACTTGGTATGAAGACATGAGCCTTAAGTCTTGGAGAAAGCCTTGGAGGTAGCTTTAAATTCCTTTTGTAAGCAAATCCAGGTAAGCAAAATACATAAGTGATCTGCCCAATGGGAAATCATGTTTAGAAACATGATCTGGAGAAAGTGCCATACAAAATGTTCCTGAGGCAACCAGTCCCTCTCCCTGTACAAGCTCGAGCAGCTGTCCAGTGTCCTTTAGAGTATTAGGTCTTAACAGAGATTATGGAAGAAGGTGTGTAAGGAATCAGAAAAAAAATCTTCCTAAAATTTGACAACAAATTAGACCATCTAAACTGCTAAAAGTTATTTAATTGTTCTGTGTTTTACTAGGAAATACAGGAATATTAATAGCCTTTGTATGCCTTCTCAGGTAAAAAGCCTGCAATGTCATTGACTTCTGTCTTCATCAATTATTCCTGCTGATATGTTGTTTAAAAACATAAGTAAAATTCTGGCCTATTGTAGTAAGGCAATATGCCCCAGTCCTTTTTTGGCTGAGTTTTTCTCTTAGTAAGCAAAGAGAAATGCAGTTTTGGGGTAGGGTTAGAGAAAGACAAGGATCTGAACATATATACAGTTGAACTATCCCAGTCCCTATTTCTTTTTCTCTCTGTCTCTGGTACTTGTAAAATATCATGGAGAGGGACAAAATATTTTACTTGAATTCATTTTAGTATATCAGGGACACCATCACTTTCAGAGCAGAAAATCTGTTATAAGAGAATCTCCTGCTGTGTTTTCTCTTAGATGTCCTCAAAAATAAAGATGGGAAATCAAGAGAAATGAAAAAAGAAAATAGAAGCCATCTATCCTGGTTTATTTTCTAGGGCTTTGTCTTATCGCCTAAATTTCCAAATGGCTCAAATACCTGTTTTGTAATAGAAAAGAACACTAGAAATTTTTTTTTTCTTGAAGGGAGAGGGGAGAAATCTATGGCAAGTGGGCTAAATATAGGTGAGAAAACTATTTAGATCAAGGCCAACTGAATAAGCACTATTTTTAAACAATATGAACTAGTATAGGAGATTGGTGGAAAAAACAATTCAGCTGAGCATATGGAATAGGCACTGTGGAGAAGGCACTGGAAGGTACCATGGCCAATGCTATAAAGACTAAAACTAGTGACTAAACCTCAAAAAAAAGAAAAAAAAAATCAGATCACGATCCAAAAAATCTTGACATAAATTGAACCTGAGTCACCATTTTTGAGTAATTATTCTTCTTGGTTCTTAGGTAATTCATCCCTTCAGCTCCTGAGTCCTTTTCTTTGTTGCCATATATGTAGTGATGGACAGCAGTATGCTGAGAAGTAAAATTTCTATCACGTAGTCCCTGAAAAAACAATGCAAATAATTTCCCTGAAGTTCTAACCCTGAAAGAATGCAATGATACATATATTCTGTATTTCCTGAATAGCTGAAATGCATTCAGTAGGCACAGCAGTAGTGGCAGGGTGCTCAACAAAGCAGTTTAATCAGGGGCCATCACCCACTTCATCAAAGGATAGCACACAGGGATGTGCTGGCTTTTGTGACAACTTTACACAAAGAGTCCCAAGAGTGGTGAGAGCAGAAGGCTGGGCTAGAAGGCACTAGGAGAGATATGATCACATACAAGGCATCTGTCCATCCAGAACACCAGCTTGGTGGGCTGAATGACTATATTTTTATCCCAAGAAAAATAATATCAGCTGAACATACTAGAAATCTTGCTAAAAAGAAAAAAAAAAAAAAAGAAGAAGAAGAAGAAAAGAAGCATAATAATTCCCTTAGTGGTCTTCATTAGTTTGGCACTTAGAGAGGGAGGTACATTACAAAGCATTGACTGAAACTAGAAGATGAGGACATGATTCACGAATATGAATGTGGGCAGTGCACACTCCCTTGTGACTCAGAATGAGTATTTTACGTGTGATTCATAAGGAAAAATAATTGTTTTATCAGATGCATTCCTTACTTATGGCTGGGGTTAATATTCACCTTATTTAAAATTGAAATTCAACTACTGTATCAGCACAGTGATTTCTTCCAACACAGACACTAAAGAAAATAAAGAAATTGCTTTATTCACAAACATGACACAGTTCTCTCCTCCACACAAGCTCATTGATTGGTGCTGTGCAAAGGAGCCTGATGGGCTTTTTGCAAGGCTGCTGGTGTACACTCTTTATTAGAAAAGATTTTTTGAGTAACACGAATAGAATCTGGACATAATGTCCATATAGGTTTGTGAATCCTTGGGTCTGAGTAAGTAACAAACATAGCAGGAGGTTGGTGGTGCATTAACAGTGACAGTCTCTGCTGCCTCAGACTGCCAGAGCTCAAATGGGGCCAGACTGGGGAGCTGGCATCCCACCTCATGGACCATTCTATCTCAAGAGATGGATCAGCCAGCCCATAAAATCACCTTAACTGTGTACAATATGGTACCCATTGTTCATTTTGATTTTTTTTTTCCTGAGTTGCTGAGGTATTTTTGGGGAATGCTAGTGCTTAGGAACTTACCTTCAGCAGAAGAACAAATACTAAAGAAATTCACATTCAAATGTTCTCTGGTCATATTACAGAGGTTTCCATTAAAATGCTTCTGGGCTGTTTCGACTATCAGAATGGTTGCAGAGAAATGTAATTTTCCTGAAGTGATCATCCTTTTCTATAACCACCTGAAGCTCCTTTTCATGATATGGACACCTGCTTCTCAGGAAATGTATTAAAATGTAGTGAAACCAGCTCCCAGCATTGAGTGTTTAATCCACATTGGCTGGTATAAGCAACCTGCAGTGTAAAACTCAGTGTGTATGAAGAACAGGCAGTGGGAAGGAGAGGAACGTGCCCCTGAGCCCCCAGAAAGGCAGAAGGAAGGCACCTGAGTCTGCACATGCAAGAGAGATGTGCTTTCCTGAGATTCCCAGGAGCCTCTTTGGTGTGAGGGAACCCACCCACCGAGCTGGAGTGTCTGGTGGGATAGGGTTTGGCAGCTTTCTTCCTTCTCTCAGGGGATTTTAATATATTCTACTACTACTGATGTCTAGCATCTTGTAAATTAATATCATATAAAAAAGCAACTCTTTGCTTGCATTTTTACAAATTATTCAGCTTTTTAATGATTTTAATGATGTTAAGCGTGGCAATGTTGTTTAGTGCTATATCTTGGTGATGGCTATTAGAAAATGATTTTTAGCAGTCAAACTTTTAAATGCACTATAGGTTTATTCTTTCTTCGATTTTGTAAAGAATGCATTGTCATTTGACTTGTGTATTCATTTGGCTAATTGCACCACTCACAAATTGTGTTTTCGCAATTAGCTCAGTGTTTTGTTAAAAAAAGTTGGAAATTTAATAACAAGAGCATGGAGTTTATATCCTCTCTTAACATTGGTGGTTCCATTTTGTGGTTCCTTTTTGAGTGTAGTGGACTTGGGAAATCCCTGAATGTTAGCAACAGCAGCCATTGCAGAAATCCAATTCCCAGCTTGGAATCTCAAATTACATGATAAGACTGAAAGCTAAATACAATGAAAACAGTGAAAAAAAATTGAGAAAATTTTTGATTATGCCTGGATAATAAATGGAGTTGCTGGCAGTAAACCACAATATAGTTACTAATGAACCAAGCTCTAATGCCAATAGCAGTGAATTGAATCAAAGAATGGGATCTTTTGGAAGGCTTGAGGATAATTTTAGCGAAAGTGAATTATAAGTGAAATTAGAATTAGCCTCTGCAACAAAAGGATAATCTAGAAGTGACCTTAGCAGTCAGTGTAGAAAGTTAAAAGGGTGCATCTCAGTACAACAGTGGTCTGAAGAATTCTTTTCTGGGAAGGGTGTCAGCTGTTGGGACAACCTTGATGTTTGCAGAGCTGTTGTAATTTAGATTTAATCAGAGAGGATTGAAGTCTGCTCACAGAGGAAATGATGAATTTCCAGCTCTATGGATTTCCGCCCTATAATTGTGATGGTTTTTGTCATTTGAGTCTCACTGCAGCATAAATATATTGAATACTGTATGAATTTCCATTACTCAAATATCAAGAATAAAGTAAGAGTTGGAAAGAAATGCCTGGGAGAAATTAACCTCCATCTTTTCTACAGAAGAGCTGGAGGCATCAAACAAGGCTAGAGACAGGTAAATGAGTAGCAGAACAGTGTAGTAGCATCAATATTTAGTTAAAATGTAGAATTTTTTGTGAGATGCCATGGGTGCTAAAAGTTTATGCCCAGTGTAGTAGCATCAATATTTAGTTAAAATGTAGAATTTTTTGTGAGAGGATGCCATGGGTGCTAAAAGTTTATGCGAGCTTAAAGCAAGGCTTGAAAGACAAAGAAGAAAAATCTATTGGGGGTTACAAATAACATCACCACAACTGCCTTACAAAGCTGAAAATAGTTGGAGGTTTGAAGAATTAATAAGAAAATGTCATATACATTTGTCCAGCTCTTAAAATTTTTTAGGCTGTCTGAATATTGGAAATACTGAGTACTGGAAAGAAGATACCAAGATAGAATAACATTGGATCTGGCTCAGTAAGGGAGTTCTCATGAACACACTAGTGATAGCGGTCTCTTAAAATAAAACCAGCAATTTAAAAAGTCCTACTCCTTTGTCAGACAGAGCATGCATCCACCCAGCTGGGGTGATCTCCTGCAAGCAGCCCGTGCATCTTCTCTCTTTGCTGGACTGCTGGGTTTCAGCTTGCATGGCTCTGAAAGAAGGCAGTGTGGAGAAGTCCTGCCCTGACAGAGATCTGTGTCCTCAGTGGGACACAGCAAGGGGAGACTGGCCTCAACTCACCATCCTTTTATTCATTACTGGACCCAGCCCAGGGGGGGTCAAGAACTTCATCCTCTTTCAGAAGACACTGTGGTGTTTACAGTCATCAGCAAGAAGACCCCAGATTAGCTGTCATGGGGTCATCAAGAGGGGAAATAGTCTGAGGAGTAATGCAAGGAATGGCCCAAGGCTTGGGAAACATCCTTGCAAAGTCCTACAACTATCATCTGCCCCTAACAATGCACATCTTTAACAAAATGTGTTCTTCTGTTTTTCTTTATTGGGACATCTAAAGGGGTGTTCTGGCTCAGAAGCCACAGATTAAACTTCAGAGGAAAAGGGACATTTGCCTGTCCTCTCTGGACCAGTCCCAAGGTTTTTCTGTTTTATCACTGGGAAAAGCATTTTAGAAATGTCAGTACTGAGTGAGGGAGAGGGAGTTGCATTCATTTCTGCATATTATTTATTAGATTTTTGAAAACAGACCTGAGGAAAATGTTTATTTAAAGTATTTACTGCAAATTATATTGTTAGTGTTCTAGAACAAATGGTCAGTTGATAGTTATTTTGCTGGCAAAAATAAAAAGCCTGGACCCCACACCTGTTTAGCTGTAACTGACAAACAAAACAATCATTCAAGTGGAGTGAAAACAAACCATGTGCCCTTGAATTTTCAAAGAAAATATAACTCCTCCATGTAGCCCTAGGACAACATAGTCTGTTTGCTGGGAAGCATACTTAGCAGAGAGCTACAAATCTCTTTGCTGTGAGGCTGAATGATTGTCATACATTTTGCTCTCTTTGTCTCAGTTGATAGTGTCTATAATACTATTCAGAGATAGAAAATTTGTGCCTGTCACTGTACCTGTCAGAAAGGAGCAATACCCTCTGGCAGCAACAGTCAACTTTATGGAGTTTTATTAGTCTAATGAATGAAAGCCCAGTAGCATGCCCTGTAACACTTCTAAACTTTGGATTTTCAAAGGAATCATTATTAACTGTGAAAAGCAACTAGCAGCTTGTTTTATGTACACTTTCTTAAAAGCTCCACAAATTTTTAAAGAAGAGATTAATCTACAGTAATTTGTCACCAGGCTCTGAGTGACTGTAATATAATCCATACAATTGCAGAAGGTTCTGCAGGAAATTTGTAAACATAATGCAATCGTGTGTTTGCATTTGTGACTCCAGAGTAGCTGGTAGCAGCTGTATAAACTTCTGCTCCTGCACAGAAGAGATCCTCAGTGTGACCACAGCTGTGTATTGTTAATTGCACGGGATGCTTTCCTTGGCCACCAGCTATGTTAATGACAGAGCTGTGCAGTTGCTGTCCCTCTGTCTCTCTCTCTCTCTGATTCTTTTCTTCCTCTTAACTTTTGCTCCTAAAAGGTCGATCACATCTTATAAAAGGCCCTGGTTACCTTGCAGCATATCCTTTTTGAGCTCTGAGCACAAACACATTCAATAAACTGTGCGGGAAATGTTTCTCATTTACTACTTCCAGTAAAATGAAAACGAAATAGCAAAGACTGCTCTACATCTTTTCAAGGTCTTGAGATAATTAGTTTAATAAAAATTCACTTTTTTAAGGCATGATCCAAGTGTGTTGCTATCTGAGGGAAACTCCTGCTGACTGCTGTGATTCGGGCCGAATGGCTTTTCTGTGTTTTCTCTATTGTTTTATACAATGTTAATTTTCCAGCTCACACAGGCTTATTTGCCAGAGGACACAGAACATTTTCTGTCTTACATTGGTGGGAGATTGCTGGAAAGAATACATTCAGGTTGTCAGATTGCTCGTTATTTGGTTTAGTCCATCTTGAACATTCTGTGGCATTCACCATTATCACTCTTTTCTACAGGGCCAGCAGCGCTCCTGATGCTCCAGCAGCCCATCCTGCAGCAGTAGGACAGCTTCCCTGGAAATGTAGGAGTGCTCCAGGAAGCTGATGAATCAATTGATGGGTCACTCAGGAAATAAACATGCGGGGCCACATGCTGTGATCTGAGCAGCTGAGATGTCAACAGAAGTTCACAAACACTTCTGTGGGATGGATTCAGACTGATTCACTCTGAATGTAGATTATAGTCATTAAGAAACCGAGGCTAATAAATTCCTTTACAGCTGAGTGTAACACTATATATGCATATTAGCATATTTAAAACATAATAATACTGTGCTTCTTTTGTGCCAGCACAATTTCATCTGTTTGGATATTTCTGTCCCTGCAAAGAACATGCATTTATAGCTCTTCTCTGCCTACTGATTGTCCAGAAACATTGAGCTGAACTTAAGTTTCCATAACCTTCTGTATATAAATAGTCATCATAAACTTCCTATATAAGCAGCAGTAATGGATGTCCGTTAGCACATTATTTTAATCAAGAATGAAAATATGGCTTCCTAATTCTTGAAGAATATTTCTTCTCATGTTGCTCCATTCCATAAATTCAATTTATTCTCTCTAACAACACATCTCATGTTTAGTTACAACAATGAGTACTCTCCCCCACATTAAGAAAATACTAATCAGCTTTTGCATTTTCTTGGTGGATCACTCAGAGTGTGTCTTACGCTCTCTTTTCTTCCTCATGGTGTAATTTAGATGAGATATTTAATTATACTGGACATCTCACTGTTATGGCACATTGGTATGTGTGACTTGAGATAAGCCAGTTGTTCGTTCAGTAAACTGGCATCTATTGGAAAAAAAAAAATATCAAGGCATCAAAGTCTACAAGTTGTGTGAGAATTTAAATACCAAGTAACTACATTGCAAAATTTCTCTCTGCCCCAATCCTCTACAAATGTTTAGTACCTTGCTAAGGATTCTTTTCTCTCATTCCTGCTGCTAGATGAGTACCTTGACTTCCAGAAACCTCTTAACCAACTTTGTTGTTTTGAGTTTGCTTTTTTTTTCTCTTTACTGAGAGGCCACAATTCTGATTGAATACTGGTGGCTCCTACAATCTCTGCATGCATGCATGTGTCATAAATTACCTTACTATAGATATATATATATCTAAGAAATATGTATTCTCCTCCCTTTTGTCTCAATACTTTCTTTCCTTCTACCTTATTTTCCTTGGCTTCTTTTTAGAACACTCTGTCCATTATAAAGAAAAATGTTAATACTTTAAAGATACTGTCTCAAAAGCTATTGCAATTCCTGCTTTTTCTAGAGAGGAATGAGCTTCCTATGGCAAAAAAAAGGAAAAGGTTACAGATTGCCATATTTACCCTTCTGCCAGAGTCTTACCCAGATTGTATGTTGTGACTAATTTTAGGCCTTAAATATTGGTGAAAATGTCTATATCCCAGCTCATAGTCTAATAATAGAATTTGTCCCTTCTGGGAGGTCTTGTTCTGGGAGATCTGAAATTTCTACTTTTATGAAAACTGTAATTTTTCTATATTTTGAGCAGCAATATGTCATTATTGAGCTGACCCAGAGACCTTGTATATTAGTAACCTTACTGGAGGATTGCTGAATGCATGAGGGAAGAGACAACTATTCTCAGTGAAGACAGTGTCTGTGCACTGCCTAAAGAAATGAGAGGGTGGAAGTGATCAAGGATGTGTTTGAAAGACATTTCAGCTGAGCTGAGGAGAATTTATTCACCTGAGTTTTCTTCCTCATGAAGAGGAAGACCCTGGAGTAGTGAGTTTTTGGAGATTCTTTCTATTGCTTTCTATATGGATTTCATGCTGTCTTGTAGCTGTGGCTTAGGTTCCCAAAAACCAACACCAGCCCTTTCAGAAATTAAGAATAATACAGAAAGAATGCACTAACAGCCAATACACATGTTGAGCTGAGAGCACTCAATGCAAAAAGCCCACAGAAGAAAACAAATAGATCTCCCAAGACACTGTTCCTGCTTAGTCAAAGCTTGCCTGTTCTGCTCACAGGCAGGGCCAAATAATGCTGCTTCTCCATCCTGCAGCTCTCCCTGTCATATCCTTTAAGCTTTATAAATTTGACTCTTTTTTTCCTTTTTTTCTTTTTTTTAAGAAAGTTTTCATCAAACCCTGTTTCTGTGCTTCATATCAGCAGATACCATATTTTGCTTTCTATTCTTGCTAGAATTCTCACCCATTTCCTTTATTACTGTCATCTGAGTTATCTTTATTGTTACCCTCCCTTAACTCTCTTTTCCACTGTCCCTCTCTGAAATCCATCCAAAAAATTCCTGACCACAGTCTGAACATTTTGTTTCCCATGTATTGGAGCCTTCCTCATTTCTTACCCTATCAGGGTAGGATTTTCATTTTATCAGGCCCCAGATTCAAAGTTCTCATTACACTGAGAGTTTTTCAGGATGCATTTTGGCTCAGCTGTACCTTTGCTCACAAAAACCTGACATCATTGTGAAAAGAAGATATTTGGCTATAGTGAATTTTATTAATCAGAAGTGGTTCAATTTTTTAAATATTTGGGTGGAGTTTTTGTCTGCAGTATTTTCTTTTTAGAGAAATGAAACTTATGTTTTCCTTGTGTCTCCCAAGGTTTTTTTAAAATGCATTTCACTTTAATTGATGTTGTTTCCAATTGCCCTTTTGGAGTGAAATTTTCAGTTTAGAGCATAATGTCTGGTGAAACAGGAGCTGTTCCTCCTGATTGCTGGACAATCAAAAGGCAGGGATGGGAGAATTCACTGTGGTGGCACAGGAGAGTTTATTCTTCTGACTCAGGAGAGAAATCCAGGATCTGAAGAGAATTACTGTGGAGCCAAAGGTGAGTTGATAAATTTGCCTATCTTTACCTAAATTTAAACTGTACAGGTTAGTACCTGGCTGAGGTACCACTTCAATGCACTGGGAAACTTTTTGTATTTGCATGTAGTTTTGTGTAGAATGCAGTTGCCTGTGTACATCTATCATTCTTTTAGGCCAGTGCACATCACTTGTGTTTCATATCTCCTCTGTCAAGATAACAAACTTGAATCTGATTACATAGAAAAGTAGCTTAACTTTTCAAATGCACAATGATGCTCCTTATTAACCACCCCTTAAATCTCCAGAGGAGTCTGGTTTTGTACTCCCATGGTAACTTTGGTTATTCTGTGTGGTCTTTGGGCCACTGTTTTCAATTCAGTTGTGTGTATGGTGAGAAAGGTTTTATATGGATATTCCAACCCTGGCAGATCAAGACTGAGCTGGATAAGGCCTATTCTAGTGGGAGGTAGCAGTCTGGGACTAGATGAACTTTAAGGTCCATTCTAACCCTTTAACATTGCATGAGTCTGTGATCTTCCCTAAATCCTGTAATGCTCTGCCTGGATAGAGCTGGTGGGCATTGTGACAGAGCTCCATCCTTGCCTTCACTGTGACTGCAGGCAGCTCCATCCTCTATTCTTAACTTTTGGTCCTAATGAGCCAGGCAGAGCAGAGTTATGTCAAGGCTCCTGAGAGAGCCATGGCCATGGTTCTGTTGCAGCTTTGGAGATGGGGACAGGATCCAAACTGGGGTCCTGTTGAGTGGCAGACTCTTTCCTTGCTGTGGTGAAGGTATTGATGGAACCCCCTTCCCATCCCTGTCTCTGCTCCACACTGTTGTCAATCGATAGGGCTTTTTAGCAGGAGCCCTCCTCCACAGTCACACAGCAGGCTCCTAGATGAGCTTTGATGTCAGGTAATCATTGCTGTATATGGTAATAAATGATGTGTTTACCTAACGGAATTCCCTTGGCCTTTGATATA
>NW_024497963.1:943553-993553 GCF_017590055.1 Onychostruthus taczanowskii | reverse complement strand
ATCCTGCAGAGTTTCTAATACAGAAAAATTGAATTCATAGAGCATTTTATAAGGTAAGTAAAACCTTTTCCTGGAGAACGTTGACAAAAAAAAAAACTCTGTTAAACTCCATGCATTTCATCAGTTATGTGCTGGAAATTAATGAAACCAGAGGAACTTCCTGCTTTAATTATGCCTTGGTTCTGATTTTCCTGAGCAATGTTTGGACAATGCCAGAATTTTCAAGTCTGCTTTTGTTTAGAATTCCATAGAGGGTTAAGATAAGTTCTGAAGAAATCCTAATAGTTTGAAATGGACCCTCAGTCAGAGCCCTGTTGATATCAGACAAAGGTCTAATTATGACACCTCATAAATAGACACTTTAAAATGTCTTTGAGTAACTCGTTCGCTATACACGGTTTCTCTATATTAATAGATAAATAGAAATATTTTTCTACTTCAGCTTGAGAAGCAATATTTTTCAGTCTGTGAGAATCAAACATGCTGTCATCTGGTGTGCTTTTTTTTGGTTTTGGAAGATATGGGCTTTTTTTGCAGGGAGGGATATAATATATAAAAGATGGAAACGTCCTCTTTTTCACTAAGGTACTGTAATTCTCACAACATGAAAAGTAGCTCAAAGAAAAATCTGACTGGCCCCCTATCCTTCTTCCTTGTTTCCTACAGAGCTGTATCCAAGACATGCTTTATAGGTGACTGCATACATCATGCAGTGCTCTAAGTGTGTCTTTACAAGTATCCTGAATGCTGCTTGAGTATGGAAATTACCGACAAAAGAAATTAAGAGCAGGAACCCCATGATTAGACTAATGCATTGATCAAGTCAATTCTTCTCTGTTTCACTGCCAACACACCACATATAAAAGCGTCATTAAAGAAACTTTGCTGTCTCTCCTACTAATGGTCTACAATTTGAGCATGCCCAGATGATTGACAGGCTGTGCCAGGGCTGCCTGTGTTGTCTGAAAAAGCCACATCGGATCAGCGGAAGCTTAAAGCAAAGCATAAATTATAGATATATGTCTGTTTCTTTGATGATGTGAGACTAGTAGGTGCATCCCACTTCCATCACACAAAGAACCACACTTTCATGCAGCTTTTTCACTTTGTCACATCACATTTGAAAAAACAACAGTGAAAACATAAATGTTCTATTTTTTTTAACAAACAGCCTGTTCAAAGCCAGTTTTGAAGTTCTTCACTTTCTGAATTAATTAAATATAAACTAAGTGTTAAATTGCAAAGTTCAGTGCAGCGAGGATTGTTGCTTATTTTCTATATCTATTTGTCATTACTGTTAACTGGTATGCATGTTTCTGAACCAGAGCTACTGAACTGGAATGCTCTTAGCATTTTGACCATCCAAAACAAAGGTGTTTAGAAGGCACTGGAAAGGGAGATTATTTTGCTTTATAAATTTTATTGAGAAAAGCTGATTGAATTTTATTGATTCTAAATTATAGAATTTTCAGTAATATTGCAAAGATGAATTTGGGGCTCAGGATACTGCTTATAATTATCAAGTAAAATGAATGTATAACACACTTACAAAATAAAAGAGACTGGCATTATAATCCTACCCTTCCAACAGCAATAACATTGCAGGCTTATTGCAATATTAACAGACTAAATGCTACCTAGTTTGTTGATATTCTTTCTATACCAGAACCAAAATCTCCATTATAGATTAATTCATGAATTTGATGGTTGTGGCTAATAGTCAGCCAAAAATAATGACTCACTAGCTTCAGTCATAGAGTAGTGACTCTAGAAATGCATTCTACATTTACAGCTTCAACTAAATACTTAAAATATAATACTAGGCAGATAAAGGATAGATCCGTTACGTATTTGTAAGTTACTACAGAAGAGAGACTTGATAGCACTTGACTGAAAAGGATTGTATCTTTTTTTAGGGTGGCTTTTTTGTTTCAGCTCTTTAGTATCAGAGAGTTTCCTTGCTGCCACTGAACTTGCTCTCCAGCTGTACTGTAATGTTGCCATTTATGCTTCACTGATGTCCAGTTTTATTTCATAGAAATAGTTTATTGAGTAAAGCATAATTGTCCTTTGTACAATACTCATCTTGTATCACTTCTTTTAGAGATCAGACGTTTCCTTTTCCCAAAAGGTCTAAAGATCTGTAAGTTGACATAATTCTGCACAAATCACTCTGGTAGTGTAATTTAGACTGTCCAAATTCCCCTTGGACTGTGGCCTCTGTAACTGTGCCATCACTCACTTAACTTCACCTTATCTTTAAATAAGTTTAACCAGAAGGGACTTGTTCAACTCACCACCTCTTGAGTAATGTGAATTATTTATATGATCTTCATATGTGTTCGTTAAGCTGTATACAGTAAGTGTTTATTCTGTTCATCCATAAGTGTGTCACCCCAAGCTTTGAACTCAGGCTAACCACAATAAAAATATCTCTATTTTGCTGTTCTTTGATGGAAATGGACATCACTTTTTCATGTTGTACAATGGCAGCAGTGTTGTCTCGGACGGGCGCGTCACCACGGGAATGCATAAAGAGACATTTCACATGTTCAGTGTTGTCTTGCTGCTTTCCAGAGCACCTTCCCCTACTGCTTTGCAGAGCCGAGTGTACAGGAAGCTGTATCCCACCATGTCTTACAATATAAATATGCCACTGTAATGGCTACTGTGGAAGTGATGATTACAATAGTCCTTTCTTATCAATTCCCTGCTTTGCTTGAGCAGTTATTAAGTGCTCTTTGTCTGTAAAGGAATGTTAAGCACTGAGAAATAAGAATTCGCTAAAGCAGTCCTGTTTGCTACTTAAAAGGGCCTCAGTTCAAATGGAAATAAAATAAAACAACCACGCTGAAATACATCACTGACCTGGATTCTTCAAAAAAGCCCTCCTGTTGAAATCCCCATATATTTCTAGGTGAGGATGGAGAGCAGTGCACATGGTCTGTTTAGAGGCAAAGCTTTTGGTGGAAAACAGTTGCTGGTCTAAAATCTTTAAAAGGGGATGGAAACAATAATTTTTCTAACTGACACTACTACACTTTGGTGTTCTTTATTACCTCTGCTTTCCATTTGAAATTTGTCCAGAACAGCAGTGTTTACACATGTCCTGTTAGAAGTAATGCCAGAGGGACCTCAAAGGCATGAGTCTTGTTCCATTCTTCTTTGGTTAATTTTCCTCCAACATAAGGTATTTTAACACCTCCATAGATCATAGGATGAATAGAGTCTACAGAATCAAACATTGTGCCTCTTTCAGCATTAAGTGTGCTCAGGTTAGAACTTGCTTAATTTATGAGCTGTGAGGCAGCCATGAAACCATGGGTAGGCATATTGTTAGAACAGATTTCGTTTTTCAGAGAAAAAAGGGAATTTTATTTTGGGCTTTGCGGGTGTTTTTCCATGTTGACTGGTTGCTTTGGGGTTTTTTTTGGTTTTTGGTTTTTTTTTTTCCAAAACTGGACTTTGCCTCTTTTTTTTTTTTTTTTTTTTTTTTTTTCCCTACCATAACTTTATTTTTTAATTCTTGGGGATTTCCCCACACACCCCCCTTCTTTTGTCAGGAATGCTTTATCTTTGTCTACAGTGGTCTTCCTCCTTGGCAAAGCAGCTTCATGTGTTTCATGGTTTTCTGCTCTTCTGAAATGGAGCATGTTCTTGTGTGCTCTAAGAGCACATAGCTTTGGAGGATCTACAAAAGACAAGATATTTCATGCATCCTTTCTGAAGCCTATTTCTGACAGTCCCTTGAAACCAATTCAAAACTCTCCCTAATTATAATAGGACAGGTTTGTGTCTGCTTCCAGTCAATAAAGCTTTGTTCTGCCTCAGGGATTTTACTTGTACCTGATTATATAATGGAGGATAGAAGAATCAGGCAATAGTAATTTTAATCCCTGGCTGTCTTTCATTCAAACAAAATGTTCAAAGATATTTAGTGAAAGGAAGAAATGTGAATGTTGTACTACTAGAGCAAACATTCTACAGTGAGTTCTGCTGGGTGGGACACTGATCTCCCCCTCTACTTACCCTTTTCCAAATATTTTGGGGTTGATATTGGACAAAAAGGCAGTGTTTGAAATGGCAGCTCCCTCTGGTCCGGAGGCTGCAGTGATTGCAGGCAGCCTCCAGCCCGGCTGCAGCTCTGGGGAAGGCTCAGCTCCAGCAGCAAGTGCTGCTCAGACTGTCACAGAGGAGAAAAACAACCACAAAACCAAAACACTTAGTACTACGTTGAAGCAAGCCTGGGTTTGTGATCCCCATTTTTCACATTTCACTGGGGTATTCAGTCCCAGGCTTGCTTCTGTCCAAGCAGCATCAAAAAGCTGACCCATATATAATGCTTTCAACACAGCATGGCCATTTTTCTGTTGTTAACACAGATTACGTGTTTTAAATTTTTGAGAGTCTTTCTAAAAATAATTAATACTATGCCATAACTTAGGAAACACACTTTTTTTTCTTGATAAGACTGTTCCAGAAGCCAATATCTTTTCAGAGAACAATCCTAGCTCTGCATCCTGTGAGGAATATTTGCTAGCCTATTGTCAGATCTGGGACCAAAAATTAAAATAAAACCTGTTAAGTAGAGAAGAAAGGGAACTACGTTAAGATATTGAGGTTTATGTTTTTCCTGTGCAGCTCTAAAAGGAATGAGGTTTTATTGCTTACAGAGAAATTAATTTGTGAAGGTGCTCCACTGACAAACTGGTAACAACAGATCAATCTCACAGTGCTCCTCAAAATTCAGTTCTGTGACCCTCAGCTTAGAGTCAAGAGTGGGGAACCAAGAGTAATAAAGGATCAAAGGAATCTCTTTGTATCTGGGTCGTCCTAATTGATCCCAGCAGACTTCTTCATGGCCGGACTACCTCAAACAACCCACCTGCATCCTCACCTGGAGGAACTTGTCTGCTTATCCAGCAGCTGGGGCAATCCCTCTGGGGAAGAAAAGGTTTCCTCTGCTCCTCCTGGGAAGATTTTTAACCTCATCATTGCCATCTACATTGCTGGGCAGTCAACACCACAAATGACAAAGCAATCCTTGCACCTCCCAGCACACCCTGTGTTTGCTTGTACTCAATGGTATTCCACAGCTGGATTAGCTATTTTAAGTAGCTATATATTTGATTGGTTGTATTAATGTTTCATGCAAGTAGCAGTCTTTAATCTGCCTTTAATGTCTTTCTGTAAAACCTGATCAAGAACAACAATGCCTTTAAGATAGGTACAGTTTTAATATATGCACCACTGAACTTACTGAACCTTTGCTGAAACACATAAAAATATCACTCTTAACCTGTATATAAAATGTTGGGGTTGGAAAATTTCTGTGTGTTTGTTGCTGTAGAACTTGTATATGTGTGAAATTACATGTTTCTAGGTGCAAAAACTCCTAAAGTCATTTAATAAGTATAGTAACTTTTGCAGGATTTTAGCCAAGTATCTAAATCAAGAATCACTAAAATATATTTAAGAGAGATGACTTGTGTACAGTTTTTACTTTCAGGTCTAGATATTTAAATTCAGTTGGCTTGCATCTAACTTGTAGATGCTTGTACTACTTTTCTATAAGCATTTTTTTTTAATTTGAAAATGCTTTATCATTTTTCTGATCAAAATAATGAATATAATTTAGAAGCTCTGACTGATAACGAAAGATTCTTTTATTTATTTTCCACAGCTATACCTTTCTTCTGTATCTTCACATTCATAATAAACTAAGAGTTTTTACATTTGTGTACATATGGGAATAACATGGTGGTTATATCTTCTTTAGGTGAAATGGAGTAACTGTGGAAACTGGTAACTGGTTTAACTTTTGGTTTTGCTCTCAGACTAATTTAAAAATTGAAAAAGTGATTTACCACCTGAAAAAACTTTGGTGCTATAGATTGAGCCTAGTTTCACCCCTTTCTGATTTCTTTCTTCATTTATTGCATCTGTTCCTGAAATATCAGAATGCAAAGGCATTAACATTCATTACATCTGCTGAGGTCAGAGCATTTGAATAATTCCAAATTAAGGATGGTGACTTATCGTGTCCTTAGTGTAGCAGACCTCAAATGCTGACTTGTTCAGCTGTCATGATGTAACACCAACTACAGGCTGGGCTTAAATACTGAAAATTAAAGTCTGTGGTAGGGCTGCACTCAATATTGCCCTGCTCTTTTGTTCATCTTCTTTTTATTTTCATCAGCAGAGATGTTTCAGGTGCTCACTTTTCTCTGGAGCACTGGAGCTGTTCCAGCAGCCTGTGCAGTCAAAGGGAGCTGCTGAGCACTGCCAGCAAATCCAGTAGCAGAGAGGGAAAGGAATGGAGCAGGGCATCCCAAAGGGAATGGAGCAGGGCATCCTGAAGGGTCTGGAGCAGTGCATCCTGCTACACACGGGGCAGCAGCTGCACTGGATGGAGTGGGGAATGTGCAGTGCTGGCTGTGCCACCAGGATTTGCAGCAGTGTTTTTCCTCTAGCTGCATCTTGGACACTGCTAAGATCTGCAAGTGAAATGCATCCATATAAAATGTGCATTCTTCTGCTTCCCATAGCTGCACAGCTCTCATGCCAGTCCCACTCAGTCAGGGTGAAAAAAATCTTAATATGGTTCTTATCAGTTAAAGAGTTTCAGATTAGTCAGAAGGAGGGAGGCACCTGTGTTTTTGTTGTTTCTGCCACTAGTTAAGCTTTAACATTTTTGTGTAAACAAGCTTTAATTTCTCTGTGGCTCTGATGGTTATTTAAGCATAGTGAGACTGGAGACCTGAGAGCCACATTCCAGTATCTGCAGGGGCCTAGAGAAGCTGGAGATGGACTCTTCCTCAGAAGCTGTGGTAACAGGACAAGGAGTCATGGGTACAAAGTGAAAAAGGGAAAATATAGCATAGATTAGGGAGAATTATTTTACAGTGAGTGTGGTGGGGAACTGGAACAGGTTGCTCAGGGAGGTAATCTCAAAAAAGGAAATACAGGGTTGACTTTAGACTTCAGTAGCAGACCTGCATCATTCCACCAAATTGCTTAGACTGTGGTTTAGTTTATGTCCTGTTGAATAGTGTGTGTACAGGTGATTAACAAAGGGCAGTATAGAAGGTGGTTTGTTCTAACAAGTGGCCTTAGAAAATATTTGTAGTTTTAAAACCTCAACAGCCCAATGACCAAAAAAAAAAAGGGTTGGTTTAAAGCATATAAGTGTGTTCATGATAATTTTGTGTCCACCACAGAGCATGAAGCTGTCCTTGCTTTCCTTGTCCTAATGTCCACCAGGAGTGAGATCTATAAAGCTCTTCATGCCAATCCCACACACACTAACACTGGGAGTAGGTGACAGGCTCCAAGTACTGTACAGCCACTGCTTGCCCTGTGCCACTTTATTGTCATCCTTTCATGATAATATATGAGAAAATCTTATAAAAGCACTGTATTTTCCTCTAGATTTTACTTTCTAAAGAGTTTTTCATTTCCCTCACTTTTCAATATATGTTTGAAATGCACTGTCTAGAAATTACCCAGTACTGCTGGTATTTCATTCTACTGAACTATTGTTTTCATTTTAAGCCTCATCTTTTCCTTTCTTCTGAAATAAGACCTAGACTAAATACCAAAATTCTTTCACTGCATATTATGGCTGAGTGCACTAAAATATAAAAACCTTGATTTAAGGTTTTTTGAATTCAAAGATCGTAGGCAAGTGTTCATTTGAAGGTTCAGTGGCATTTTGAAATGAGAACATCATATATAAAGATGTCAGAGATGGAGCCTCCCACAGTGAGGTTGAAAGAAGAAGAACAGAATGAATAGAAGAGTTTCTGGGTTCCAAGGAATTTTAACATCTCATTACTTGGGTTTACTGTACATATAATTTTCCAATATTTTGTATTACAGACTTTGAATGTATTGGTTAAAATTGCTTCATGCCTGACATCAATTTAGTCTTATTCATTATCTCCCTTAAATAAAACCTTAAAAATAGCTGGTTTCAGTGAGTGAGCAATTTTCTGATACGTACAGATTCTTCAACATTTCTAAAGAGAACTTGTAAATGAAAACAGACTAGGAGGTAGCAGTCCCTCAGCATTTCTTCAGCAGCCTGGTATTATATGAATTCAAGTAGTTATCATTTTTACTAAATTTATAATTTATCATTTGCAGCATAGTTCATCCCAGATTTTCATAATCCTATTCATAATCCCCTTGCTACCTAAACAATGCTGACTTTCATAGTCTAATGACAATGATTGTGACATTATTCTTTAATATATATGGTCAGTACTTTGATCAGTGTTCGTAGGTCTTTGGTAATCCAAAAAGGGGGTTAGAACTGTGACAGAACTGAGGTAGGGCTGGGTTTTTCACCAATGGAAGAATTTCTATATTTGGTCTAGCAGCTACCTTGATCCAGTAGTGGAACTGAGGTCATCAGTGACCTCATCAGCCACATCTCATCTTAAAATTTGTGTCCATTTCTATTTTTCACTTCTATGACACAGCTGTAATCTGGCTTTAAGAAGCTGAGATATTAAATGATATGAAATGCCTGATTATATTCTTCAGTATCTCAAATTTTTAAGAAGTCCCTATTAAAACATGTACCATATGCTTTCTATCTTTGTACCAGGGGTTTAAAACTGTAAAACTTGTGACCTTTAAAAGTAGAAAGCAACTTCCATGGCATTTCTAGATATCTAATTTAGGTAAATATTACATGAATTTATAAAATCTTAGAGCTGGTTATCATATAATCCTATATCTAAAACACCTAATGAAAGTAGCAAATAAATAAATACATGCATTTACTTAAGAAAAATATATCCATCATTTACTATTTAACCCTTCTTGTGTTTGAAAGAGCTTATAAAATAATTAGTTAAACACAAGATTACTCCCTTCTGACAGTGAAATGAAGTGTTCCAGTTAGTTTAAATCACTATTTCTATTTCCTATGCTTTGGGGTTGTGTCCTAGTGCTTGAGAGAAACCTTCTGTCCTAGATACACCAGAATACCACTCCATATCTCTTGCAAGACAGTGCTTGTAGCTGAATGGAGAAGCAAAAGCAAGGAAGAAGTTCTAAGAAAATAGAACTGCCTTCCATTTTCTTTCATGCCTGCTGGGGAAAACAGAGATGGTGTTCCGTGTAGGATCTAGCCAGAGTTTCCTTCTGTGAAGCACTGGAAGTAGCTTCCTAGAAGGCAATTATGTTGTGTCATGCCAGAGAGATTTTAAGAACAGATTCAATAATGTCTGTCTTTGTGAGGAGTAGAGGTGACATCCTCTCACTTTGCAAGTGGCTGAAGGTGGAGATCCTTAGAAACAATGGCCCTTTTGGCACAGGGAGAAACCTGGTGTCTGGTAATATCTGAGAAATGCTGAGAGTTGGTATTAATCAGACTGTTCAAAAATGTTTGGGAAGCCTTGCTCTGGCTGATCCTTCCAGCTCCCCATTCCTGCCACATTCTGAAGGTGCCTGCCTGGCTGCTTCAAACGCAGCCAATTTACAGTGGCACTAGTGTGAGATACCAGCCATACAGAGATATTTTTCCTTTCCTCTTTCCTTTTTCCTCTTTTCCCTTTCCCCTTTCCTTTTTCCTCCTCCTTTCCTGTTGGAAGCACAGGTTGGGCAGAAGGGCTCTTTGCTTTCTCAAGGTGGGTCACAAAAAGAGTAACTTTCAGCTCACTGGGAAACACCACAACATCTGACTGGCTTCTGAGGAGAGGTCTCTCATCCAGGGATGTTCCATGGCTTGGGAAGAGATGGAGCACAGCAAATGGAGCAGTCAGGGCAGCATTCCATCTGCCAGGGTGGGAAACCTGTGCTCTGCAGGAGGAAGAGCTGTGCTGGGACCCCTCTGCAGCTCTGCATCATGCCAGACCCAAGGCAAGAAAGGAGACAGTAGGAGTTTCCTATTTTCAGTGTAAAATTCTGACAGAAACATTTTAAAAATTAGTAAGATGCAAAAGGGAAATACAATCTGAAATAGTGGAAATTGACTGAAATTAGTGAGTGGTTTAGTCTCAGAGAAGTCCACAAAAATCTCACACCTGGGCACGAAAAGCTGAGATAGGCACTCACATCAGTGCCAAGCTAATGAAAACATGCAACATTTCCAAACTGGTAACATTTCAAAACCTTCTGCTGTCTTGTACTGTACTTTATTCCTTCTCTTCTACTAGCTTCTGAAATGAGTTTTGCTTGTTATCATAGGCAGCTTTGCCAGTTCTTACTATTTCATCATGAACTTCTAGGTATTTGATGCTTTATTTAAACCCTCAGCTCCTGCAAATGCAAAAATAATTTTTTTAAAGGTAAAACAAAACTTTCTAGGTCTCATGATTATGTAGGAAGCTTGAAAGTGTGATCCCAAAAATACGCCTTAACACCTAATCCCTGAACATTCAGAAGTCGTCATGTGAATATAAAGATCCCAATGCTGGGGGTTTCAAATTCTTGTTTCTTCAATTTTTTTTTTCCTGGTCTCATGGATCTTTAGTCTGTTTTCAGAATTTTGGGAAATCCAGTTGATGACCTGTCAAGGTTTGGAGCAGTGCATGTATTGAATGAAGGTTATAATATTTTTACTAGAGATTCAAGTCCTGGTGCAGAAAGGAGACAGGGACTTCTCCCTGGAAACGAATGGTAAGACATTTGGCATCTCATGGCTACAGCTCTCCAGCATATCAAGCAAAAAAAAAAAAAAGAAGCCAGAAAGGAAACTAAAAGCCATATACCAACTGCTTCTTAAAACTTGTAATTTTCTTTATATGCCCTACAGTACTTTCTACTTAGACCATGTGGTAGGATCTCCTGTGTTTGGCAAGAACTTGACAAAAAGTTTATTTGATGGTTTAAAATCTTGGGATTATTCGCTAAATGAAAAACGTGAATATTTTTTGCAGAAGTGTGAAAATGAGTAACAGCATCATTTGCTATGATTGCATTTATGTATTGATTCTCACTAAGTCGTCTTTTGCCTTTATTAAGTTTTTCTTTTCCAACTTGCCTTTGTGACCTGGTCCATTCCTGAAAACTCTGTTGCTATATTTGGAGAGGATGGGAACAGAACCCAGATTTTCAGATTTCCTTTAAGCAAGTTACTTTCCATCCCTTTTCCTCATGAAAATAACTTTGAAGATCCTTACTAAAACTAATTGAGAAGGTTGAAAGCTTGCCTCAGATTTTTCCCCTCCTAAAGCTTATTCAGAAGCCTCCTAGGATTGGGCTTTAGGGTCTGTGGGCTGCTCAAATCGACGGCCAAATCCTCAGAGGTGCTGAGCAGCTCCAGCTACAGACTTGGCTTCCTGTTAGTAGTGGCTTCCAGCAACATCTGCAGCTCCTACCGGGATCAGGACTTAGTGGCTCTTTGCAAGTCCCAACAGGCACTCATTCAGGCTGATACATTTTCATAGCTCAGTTTCACTTGCAGTAGGATGTTAACCAAAGCCTGTCTAGTGTGCAGTAACTTTGCATATTGCTAAAGATCCTTGTGCAGCTGGGTGTTGTGAAGAGTGGTGGGTCTCACAGTCCATATTGCTAAAGATCCTTGTGCAGATGGGTGTTGTGAAGAGTCAGGGTCTCACAGTCCATATTGCTAAAGATCTTGTGCAGCTGGGTGTTGTGAAGAGTCAGGGTCTCCCAGTCCATATTGCTAAAGATCCTTGTGCAGCTGGGTGCTGTGAAGAGCCAGTGTCTCACAGCCCATATTGTTAAAGATTTTTGTGCAGCTGGGGGTTGTGAAGAGTCAGGGTCTCCCAGCCAGCTAAAGCCCTGGTTCTGTTTGCAGTCTCCACTTGACAGTTCCCTTGCTCGGACAGGAATGTATTTTGGGGAACCTTAAGCTTAAATTGCTTCCCAGTTTGCTGTCTCCTCTCCAGCAGTAAACACCGCTTCAGTTGGTGTTGCTGACAGTATGATCCAGGAGCCCTCCTCTCTCCTGTCCTCGTCACAATCACCTCTCTAAATGCTTTAGCTGTTACAATCTCAATGTCTTGAATTTATGCACTGAGGAAAGTGGGCTCCTAAAGTTATGAATGTTGCTTTCAGTCTGCTTAGCATGTCATTTTACTGCCACAGGCAGGACTTTCCCCTCTCCCTCAGATGATTTCTGCTGAGAAGCTTGATTCCAGTTCCTGTTTTCTGATCCACATCCAAATATTCTCCTTTTTCTATCTCCTTCTTTTAGTGAAAGAACTTGCTAAAGCCAAGGATCAAATGTAGCAAATACAGCCATGACAACCCTGTGATAGGCTGTTTCTGGTCATACGCTGGTATAAACTGGCAGTAATTGGTAATATCAATAATTACCCACATTTACATCAAGCAGACTGGAGAAGCAACATGCCATTTGTTACATAGAAGCTTACATAGAAAAGGTGATCTGAATACTAATAGGATAATATATTAGATTTATATCATGATTTTGGTGAGCATAACTCAAAGTTTTCTAAGCTGAATCATTACCTCTGTTTTACAGATGAAGACATAAAGTTGAAGTGAGCTGCCCAGGTTCATGCTCCAGGTAAGTGGTTCAGCTCAGAACAGTCCAGTGAATTGTCTGGAGAGCTCTTTTGGCTCCCTTATTATTTACCTTAGAAGTCTTCAAACAGTGAAATGAAAGAGAAGGGGACATGAGAGGAAATTAAACCATATAAAGACAACTAGTCAGCCAACTCTTCCTTCTCAAAAACACAAAATAAAAGTTTCATTCAATACCAACAAACCCAGATGTCACCAATTAAGAGCAAAAGTAGAAACAGACAATTCAGGCCTTTTGTTGTTGTTTTTAAAAGTGGTTTTTCTATTGAAGCCCTACACATACATAGCATGCAGATCAGACTAATAATACACATTTCCAACTTCTAGTCTTTGTTTCTGATAGCACTCAGTTCTGTGTTTGCCAAGGAAATTCTTAAATACAAATAAAATCAGAGTACCAAATGACAAATTCCAACACTAAAAAATCGTTTGAACCAGCAAATCATTTTCCATATCCTAATCTTCTACAATTGTTATGTACATAAAGAAATAAACAACCTAAGAAATATTTCCACTCATTTGCAATGACACTTGACACTCAAATATTTTAGTCTTTTAGTCTAAAATATTAAGAGATAATTAGGCAAATTTTTTTTTGCGTAAGATCTTCATGTGGTTGTTTCCTTTCCCTCCTTGCAAATCTCTCTGAGTGCTCTCGTGTGTGACTTAGAAAAGCAGAATGCAAGGAGTCTTCCTGGCTTCTCTGCAAAGAGCTGGGCCTGAATGCAAAGAGCAACTGAAAATGTAGCAGTGTTGGCTACTGCAGTGCACAGTTTGTAGGCTTGAGCTCTGAACTGGAAACTGAACTTTGCTGCAGGCACAGAGAATCCATGAAGAGCACGTGGGGAGAGAAGATGCTTCACAGGAGCTCTGGGTCTCCCTGGCACCTGGAGTCAGCTGGAGGAGTCTGAGCACAGCCAGAAAAGCACTGAGGTGAGGGTGTGTGGTGCTGACTCTGCTGGGATGGTGATCCAAAGGAAAATTGATGGGGTGGGCTTGTGAATGTTATTTTTCTGTGAAATTTGTCCCATAGCACAGCAAGGCCACGAGCTTCTCATTTGGGTAAATGATGGGGAAGGGGCACTGCCTTGGGGCATTCAGATCTGATGGAACACACACAGCACTCGTGTGGCAAAGCTGGCATTAAACATCCATTCACACATTCTGCCCCTTGACTGGCATTATGGAAGTGTTCACTCAGGGCCATCCTTCCTTTCCAAAAATAAACCTGGGACTGATTATAGATAGCTTTGCATCAGAATCATGTGAAACTCGTGGGTTTGAGTTCAGAGGAAACGTGGGAGGTTCTTGTTATGATTTTAAGTTCACTTGAATTTGAAACTCAGGATGAGACTTAGGGAGGGGAAGACTGAACACAGATGGATCCACAGGAGAGAATACATTCAAACCAACCCTTGTGAAATGCAACTGCCAATGGCTTAGGAAGAAACCCTCACTCAAAATATTAAATCAAAACACATTACTCTCTCTTAAAATCTGACTCTTAATGCTACCAAATATCCCTTTTTCCATTCCACGCAATACCATTTTTTAGGAAAAAAAAAAAAAAAACAGAAAAGAAAATGCGTAATATATTTCCCAATGCAATATATCCCCACAGCAGCTCTAAAAAGCAGAAGAAAAGTATATTTTAATTAATTTATAAACAAAAGATTATTTCCTGCACTGCCAGCAAAAATCCTGTTTGCCGACAAGGTTCTGGCTTCAAACATTATCAGCAACTGGCAGGATGAGTCCTTTTATGTAAATGAATTCATTATTATTAATTTCTGCTGGTGCTGAACGATTTATGAACTGCTTTTCGAATATGGAAAAGTGGTTCATGAATCAGAGGGGAAAAAATGTTCAAAAAGTCCTGGGTCGATAAATAACAGTAGTCATTCATGAATCCCGCCCATGGTGTCTTTTATCTTCAGGAGGGAGAAGATCAAAATGATAAAATAGTAAAGTGCCAACAAAAAAGGATTGAATGGGCAGAGACTGGTAACATTGTCCTCTCCGAGCCTTAATGGGCAGGGATTAATGGTGACAGACTATCCTTCACCAGCAGGCAGCCACAGACGGATTCTCCCAAGGTGAAGTGCTCCTTTCCCTGCCAGACAGAGCCAGGATGAGAGGGAGCTGCTGAGCAGAACCCCACGTGTGCCCCTGCCCCACAAACCTGCACAAGGTGTGCTTGAGGGATGGGGCTTTGCTTCTCAAATAAAACCCTGTCTCGGTTTGGAAAGACAGGTGTCTGCTAAGGAAGGCAGGAGCCTCCCCTGAAATGGAAAATGTAAAACCCCTCCCTCTGAATTATTATAATTTTGAAATTCAGGGTCTGTCAGACAAAGACATGGGAATAGGAATAATAGTTCTTTATTAGGGAAGAAAATAAAAAATTAAAATAAACAATGCAGTAATACAAAACAACACAAAACAACACTGTCAGAGTCAGAATACATCCTGGTACCCTGTGGGTCAGGGTGGTGGCGCAGTCCCATCCCATGGGGGCTCAGCCCTCCTGCAGTGCCAGCTGTGGTTCTGCTGGAGCAGGGATCCTGCACAAGGGGGGAGTTTTCCTCTGAAGCTCCAGGGCTGCTGTGGATGGGCCTGCTCTCCCTCTGGGAATGCAGGGCAGAAGAAAACTGCTCCTCTGGGAATGCAGTGGGCAAAGGCTGCTGTGCTGTTCCAGGCTCAGATTGTATCCAGGTAGGAATGCTTGGCTCCTGCCCTGGGCAGAGCATCTCCCCATGGGATGATGGAATTTGATCAGCCCTGCAGGGACACTCCCTGGCCATGAACAACAGAGATCTCCTGGAGGGAGGATTGGCTGTGGGAGAGATAAAGAAACAACTGCCCAATGAATAGAGATAAGTGCCCCACCTCTGACAGGTGGTGAGAGAACACCCACCCCATTTCCAGCCTGACAACCCCCTGCCCTGGACACTGGGATTGCCTTCCCCCGCTCTCCCACACCTCTTACCGAGAGTTCCCTTGGAGCTGGCATGGCACGCAGCTCTTCTCTGCAAGGGTGTGCAGCACCAGTGGGATTGTACAGACTCCGATTCCGTGATGAAGAGAGATGACAAGGACTTGATGGAAAGTGAGAAATCGGGCAGCTCTTCTCTCCTGCTCTCTGAGCACACCACCAGCCCTCGGCAGGCCAGGAGCCTTCAGGACAGCACAGCGTGTGCAGCAATTGGCATTGGCCTCGCTCAATGGAGACATCGCTTTTCATCTGCATTTGGCAAAATCAGGCTTATACTCAAAACATTGTGTGCACCTGGAGTGAGTTGTAGTCATAGAAGTGGTATCTAGGAACTTTAGGAACTTCTGTGATATGCACATCACCACAGAGAATCGGGCCAAATTTATCCCCAAGGTAGTTTTATTAAAATCACAAAGTTCTGCCCAGAATAAGTTTAGCCCATTATTATTTCAATGCTAACTACAGGCAAGTTTTATAAAAACAGAGTAGAGAAGGCCATAATAAAAATCTCTTTTCTAAGTAGCCTGTCTTTCTAGAGCTTTGGTATACAAAGAAACTACAGCTACATATTGTGATTGTTTGCCTTTAAATATCTTTGCTCAGCTAAGAATTTCAAAGTCTTTTCAGGTATCAGTCAAAACATCCTGTGAGGTATGAAGCATTAGTGCTAAAGGTGAGGTAAATGAAGGAAAAGCTACCACTAGGTCTTGAAAAGATTTTGGCAGACTCAGTAGTCACTCTAGAATAACTGATGACTTTTCCTGTGGAATCAGTAGTGAAAAGTATCTTCCAGTGGAGGAAAATAAAATGTCAGACTTGTAACTGGTTTGCAGCCTTGTTCTTATGCATAATTTGACCATTTTCTTAATTTCAAATTGCCACAGGACAAAATCTTGTGCTTCTGAGCTCAGCAATGAAGTTTTAATCACCCCAATATACATCTTTCCACGACATATATTTTTCTGTCCACCAAAGACATAATGGCTGCTCCTTTTATGGGAAACCAGGATTTAATCCAGTAAGTCTGTGAGAATCAATATTCTTGTGAAATGACACCATGTTGAAGTTATTTTATGTTATGTTGATGGTTAGCTAATTTTGTAATGGAGACATTTCTTCTAGAAGCAGACATAGTATAATTTAGTGGTAAAAACGTCAATCACAAGGGGTTGAACACTTATGTCAGGGCAGGAAGAGGGCAGATTTATTGATGGAAATGTATCTATATACTCTTTGTGGCACTCTGACCTGAAATATCCATTTTGGTTATAATTTTGTTTTGTGAAAATGACATCAACTGCAATCACTAATGTAAAAGTGACACTGGAATGCTTTGTTCCAGAGGCCTGATTTAAAAGTCTTGCTGCAGTTTGTTATAGTAACAGCTTCTCAATAGCAAGGAATTAAAGTACTCATTTAACTGCTCCTTTTCTCTTTCTGTGGGAAACCACACTGTTCTTTTTTTTTTTTCCTACTGTTTAATATTGTTTAAATAATAAATATATAGCTGTTTCATAATGACATTGAGGTAATCAAAAGAAAGGAGGCAGGTGCTCTGGCTGGTACTATATGTGGATATGTTTTTGTATGTCTATTCTTCCTAATGCCAGTTAACCACCCACCCAAAGCCATAAAAATCATCAATAAGAATGGGTAGAAGAGGATGGAATAAAATAAGTACAGAGGTTGAGAAAGGAACGTGGCAAGGAAGGAGGGAAAGAAAAAGCACAGTGCAGAATACAGGGAACATAGGAATGTCTCATTTTTGACTTCAGTGGTTTCTGTTTGTTTGTTTTTACAAAACCCTCATCAATTCATTGGACTCTTTTCTGCAGATTTACAATAATGTAACTGAAAAACAGAATCTGGCCAACCCTTAGCATAGAGGATAGGAAAAATCAGTAGGAGCAATATGAATTTTACAGAGAAACTCTACTATTCGGTGAGGTGCTGGCTATTGTCTATTTTCTGCTGCACTATCCTCCCCTAAAAGAGTGTCTTGAACTAAATAATATGACATCCTAATTAGTTACAGCTTAATCTCTGGGATAGTCCTGAGAAATCTGCACTTCAGTGTAGAGTGATTCTAGCACAATTGAAGTTTTAATTTGATATAACTAAGGATGGGGTGTTTTACCAGCAGCACACAATGCACTCGAGCTCTCCCATCTCCTGCCCTTCCACTGACACCCCTTGCATGACAATCACAAAGAGCTGACAGCTCACTTTTCTCTAGAAATCTCAGTGTCTTCACTGAGATGTACAAAATCCATAATCTGCTTTGTGAATCTTCATTCTTGGCTCCTTTTCAGGCAAACAAAATGACAGAATCTGAGACCATCCAATGTCCTGCTTTGGTGAGTCACAATGATTTTATCACTTAAATATAGAAACCATTTAGAGTCTGGGGAGATCCACTTCCAGCAGGATTAGAAGTGGGAATTTGTCCTATATTTAAAGGCCATCGTCCCCAAAGATGTTTCCTTTGAGTGGCGTTCGAGACTTTTGAAAAGTTGATGCATTGGAGAGTCCTCAAACAAGGAAAATCTGCTCATTAGGGAACGTAGAGCTCTGCTCATAACACCCCTGCTAGAAATGGCTGCTCATTAGGGAACGTAGAGCTCTGCTCCCCTGCTAGAAATGATGTGATAAATCATAGGTACTCATGCAACAGGATATTTGTTTGCACACTATCAGGCACAGCCAGGCAGCTTCTCCATATGGACTGGAAGAAGGTGGGATGGGAAAGCACCCAATCCTCCCAAAAACTGGGATTGCTGAGCAGTCCCAGGGTGGTCACACTGAAGAAGAATCAAAATAAGACTGAAATTAGGTTCACTTTCACACTTTGCCAATCAGATCGTGGGTAGTTTGTGCTGCAGAGAAATGCTGACTGGCAAGAACAAACTCATTATGAAAATAAGAAAAATGTAGCTAATGTTTTGGGTCTTTGGTTCTGTTTTAGAACAGATTTTTTGTTGTGTTTTTCTTAACCCTAGACATTTTAGTTCTGCCCATTTGCATAGGTAATATTGCCATCATATTTATTCACACTGCTCATAAAAGAGCACATCACAAAAGTGCCTGGAAAATAAAACTCCAATGAGAAGGGACCCATCAAGTTTAAATGGAGGTTTATATTGCAGCATTATGAGACAGAGGCTTGCACATTTGCAGCTCCCATGGCAGAAAGTGAAACTCTAAACAATTAAAGCAGCACAGACATCCTGCCCTAAAGGACTGTAAGCATTTAAAAAAGCAGCCATGACCTCTCTTTACTGGGCCTGTTTTCTATTTAATTTACAGTCTTTATTAGCCAAGAAAATCTTGGCTGGATCTTAGTCAAAGTGATGAATATACAAGCATTTTGATCTACAGTTTAGGGCACTTCAAAGTATTCTTTACTTTATGATCATTTGTAATCAAGGTCAGAGCTCTGGTGGTAATTTAGATAGCACCTAAACATATTTATAATATAAAAATTGCTTTGCAGTAGCATGCCTAGTGTCCTTTCTATTTTTGCTCACAGTAAGATTGGAGTTGCAAATGCTCAGGCGATCCAAAAGTTGCTCCTACAAGTTTGTGTAAGCAGTTCCATGCCTAGGTTTCTTTTATTCAGTCCCTACAATGACACACAAAATTTGAGTTTATATGTGTGACAAAAAAAAATGGTTTGTTTTCAGTGGTTTATTTATTGAACTATAAGTCTTACTAACTTTGTAGGGAGAAAAAGTAAACCAAGACAACATAAAATGTTTAAAGATGAGTTTTTGTTCTTTTTGTCATCTGTTTTTCTCACTTTTCCACATACTTTGCTCATGCCCTAAGGTATAGCAAGTCTCAGAACTGTTTCCCCTTTTTAAGTGCCAGGGCTCTCCTGCCAGCAGTGTCTTGCTAAACAAAAACTAAAGCTGTGATCACTGTTTTAGCACCATCATCTCAGCTTCTAGGCCCGATTTTTCCTCAGATATTGTGCCTTTTTATACCTTATGTCTTCTATATATTTCTCTCTAGATTTATGCTTGCCAGGACAAACCATCTGATTTTTGTAGTTCGTGCCTGACCTTTTGACAAGCACAAGCCAAAACTGAAGCCCAGCGCAGAGTCCCAGTTTCTCCAGCCTTGGCAGGCACACACCTTGCCCATTCTCTCACTCCACTGCAGGGGTACGTTTTCAACATTCATATTTTATCATGTCCCTCTTCCACTGTGCCCCCTTTCATCAGCTCCTTCTTTCCTCTTGCAGCCAAAAACATCCTATGGATATTTCAAGGACCACAAAGGCTCTCCCAAGACTGTTTGCCCCTATCACACCCACAAGGTACTGACAGATCAATGTGTATCCACCACTCACAACAGATTTTTGTTTGATATATTGATTTATTAAATTTTGGACTGTAGTAATATTTTTTTTTCTCCTGCAAGGGTCCACTGCTATAAGAATCTACCAAGCTATTATACTTGCCCTTCTTCACATCCTCCCTTAAAACTCTCCTCTGCTGTGACACCTTAAAAAAATGATAGTGGTTAAGCAGCTGATGTGCTGTGACTGCATAGTGATCATAATTATCTCCCAGTTACCTTGTCATTTCTGCCCCTCTCCCCATCTGTTTGCTGTCACTTGTCTTTTGCCTAGATCAAAGACTCTTTGGGGTACAGCCCCTGCCTGGAATTCCTGTGCATTTGGATACTGTCCTGAGAGAAGCATCTCGGGTTCTAGGCACTACTGCAGTGCACATAAATAAAAATTACGGTTCCTAAAGTAAAATCCTCTGCATTTTTATATGCATAAATTATAGCCACATCCTGTAATCCATTTTTTAGGCTAAACAATTGATTCAATGGGATTTGAGCCAGGGCAGGAGTTTGGCCTAAAGTCTTTACTCAAAACAAGCAACATAACATATTATTAATCACCCTAAATAGAGACTATCACATTCAGCGTTGCAATCCTACCTGTGGATAAAATAAATACCTTTCCAGAAACCTTATGACTTTTCTCATTTACACCAGGCCAAGCTGCTCTTAAGAAAACTATTGTTCTGCAGGGAATAACAAGATTGCAGTGACTCCCTGGTCGTATTCCCTTTATGCTGATTGCTTGGAGGTTGACAGGGGGTGGTGAATACCCAGCAGAGTCAGTTGTTGGCCACCCTGTCTCCATATGCAAGGGGTCTAGAGGCAGTTCTTCCTTCCCATTCAAAGTTTTTATCTCCCACTAGGGCAACATAAAACATCTGGGGGGCTGTAGTTTTGGATGTTATTCTGAATTTTGTTAACATCCTCAAATATCTCTTTATCCATACTGCAACCACAGCCTGGAAGCTGCTGGTTATAATTCACCAGAGTCGTGGGGAATCAGTTTGGCCGGGAGAGGAGCTGGGGATGGAGCTGGAGCTCTTTGTGCCTGCCTGCATCAGGGCTGGTGGTGGGAGAGGTGGTTCCAGGGGCCTCTGTCTCCTGTGCAGCTCCTGAGGAAGGACAGCTGTGTGCTTCCTCCTGTGGAACTTGGAAGAGCTGCAAAGGAGAGGAAAGCCAAAGCCAAAAATAAAAACATGCGCAAAAGCAGTGAGTAAAATCTGCCAGATTCAGGGAGCTGTTGTACTACTGGAGACCAGCCAGAAATCTGTGGAAGTCCCCTATTAATGCAGTGGCTTGGTTGCAGTTGCTCTCCTCACACCCCACCCCTTCCCTCCCCAGGTGAATCTTGTCTTGCATGTAGAACACAGACTCCAAATAGCACACACTTCCCCCCCCCCCCCCCCCACTACCCCCCCCCCCCCCCCCAATATAATGTTTGTTTTCAGACTTTCTGCCTGAAAATGTTGTTCTCCTCTTCTCTTGCAAATTTTGAGGCTTCCTAAGTTGCTGATATGTGAAAATGAGACAAGTCTCAACATACTCAGTAAATCCAGCCTGTATATGCTTACCTTCCACTCAAATTGATTGTTATTTTAACAAAGTGTTAATCTTAAATAAATGTTCATAGATCAGGTTGTTTTCCACTTTCTGCCAATGTTTGGGTCATTAGATGCTGGGCTGTAAATGAACCATGCAGATAAGACCTAATGTTAAATATCTAGGGCTTCTTTATAAAGGGAGAGAGGCAGCAAGGATAAGGATCTCCTTGATTCAGGCCATAAGGCAGCTATTGACTTTCTAGCACTGGCCAGGAACCTTCTGAAGCATTTTCTGTTTGCCATCATCAGGAACAAGGTGCTGAATTGGGAGCACACTTGAACCTGGTCTGATTCAAAAACCCTCCCCATTTCCTTATGCCCCCCATGGCATAAGGAAACTGCTCGTAGCAAAATTAGTCCAGTGGAATATGGAAACAGAAGTAAATTCCAGGTTCCTCCCCAGCCTTTTACAAAGGGACATGGCATGTTTTCTCTAGAAAAGGGATTTGGGGTTTGTGGTTTTGGTTTTCTTTTTCCCTCAAAGGACATAGGAATTGCATAATTTTATACTGAATTCAAGCTTTTACTGAATTTTCAGTAATTAGTCTCTATATACATATATTGCAGGGCTTCTTTAGTCAATTCTTTCTGTATTATTGGGGAGAAAATTTTCTCAATATTTTGAGTAATTATTTGAGTAATATTTGAGAAATATTATGGTAGATCTAAAAATTGCCTATTCTTCCTATCTGGGAAAAGCATGCAGTACTGAGTGGTTAAGACAAAACTTCATATTTATTTTAGATAATTTAGGCTCTAATTATACAAAAGTGATGTGAGAAAGATACACAGAATCTGACCCAGAATTATGACTAGAAAATAATAATATCATCCTAATTAAAAACCATATAAGAGTTTGTTATCCAGCCTCAAATCCCTGACAGACTTGTATGCTCAAATAATCGCAGCATTTGCAGGCTAAAGATTTTGTAAAAGTTTCATGGAAAAAAAAAATCCCTAATGAATTCTCAGTGTTTTTTAATATTGTGCCTCTTCAACAACAATGATGGCTTTTGGGGACTCTTGCTCACTTATGGGACATGTGGGTCATTCGAAAGCTTGAATATTCATTATGAGATGAGCTGGAACTGGATGTGCAATATGTTTGGTAGAAAACTAAATTTTATGTAAATTCTACAGTGATGTTTTCTGGCTCAGTTAGAATCCATTCTACTGTTTATCTTTATACTAATAATGGTCTCTTGGGCTTCTTTTTAAGCCTCTCTGTATACTTTTTTTTTATTTTAAAATGAAAGATGAAGATCCAAAGAAAACAATTTTTAAAGATAGAAATAGAAACACTAGGTAAAAGGAATTAGCAATGCAATCTCTGCATATATTATGTGGAAATCTACTGCAAAATTGCAGCTTGGAATTTTATTCCTAGGACATTAACTGTTTCATGTTTGAGCAGCATTTCTGCTCTGATTCCCCATTTTTTCAAAGCCCCTTTGGATCTGCTTTTTTAATCTATTTCTGGATATTTTTGTAATATTTATTAAAATATTCCTTCTCCAGAATGATAAATCCAGTTGTCTGGAAGAAATAAAATCTGTGGCATAGCTCTGAAATGAGAATTAACCTTGATTACTACAGTAATTTACTAATCAAAACTGGAGACCTGCTAATCAAGCCTGAATTACCAGCTGCTTGATTTTTATAGTGACATAACCAAAACTGAACATTTGGTAAACAAGGATCTTATTTATGAGGGGGAAAAATTGGCATATGGCCATATGCATCTTAATATATTTCTCACTATTTTGTTGTGATTTCCTTATCAGCTGACGCACTTTTAACTTAAGCCATCCACCTAACCCCAAGATGATGAGCCCTGAATTTTTGATTACCCTGGAACTGGAGTCAGAGTAGCCAATTTCACATTTGAAGAGGTTTTCTGATCTACCTGTTTTGTTTTTGGACCTGGGGAGGAGAATGGCTGATCTGTCACAGCAGCAGCGTGTTACAGGGCTGGGCACAGAGCACCTTGGAAGGAAGGGAGCAGAACACTGGCAGCAGAAAGGAGGGAGGGGAGAAGTGCAGTGAGCAGCCAGCTGGGAGAAGCTGCAGGAGGAAATGGCAAAGAGGGACAAGCTCAGGGGAGATGTGACACTGAACCCCCCAGGGAGGGCTGCTGAGGAGCCCCAGCCCCTCCCTCGTGAGAGAGCATCCCTCGTGTAAATGGACAAAGTACCAATTACTGCAGCCTGTCTGAGAGGCTGGGATTGTGAAAGTATTCAGCTGGTTTCCTTAAGTGTAACTAATTTCATGTTTTTAATATTTTTTTTTTCCGGTCTGATTTCTGTTCATTTTTTCAGCTCCCAGATGGCATCCTGTATCCACCGACACAGAAAATAATTTCCCAGTATTTTCTTTAATGAATGACCTATTATGAACAAGCAGGAAAAACCCATATTGTGCAATTCTTCCACAGGAAAACTGATCATTAATATAAACGGAGAGAAGCCCCCAAAATGGGAATCTTTTTTGTTGTTTGAGCTGCGTATGGTATTTCATTAAGGTGGCTTGTGTGGGTTTTTTTTTTTTAATGTCTCATTCAATTGATATTGTCATGGGTAATTGTGCTGTTAAAAAGGTAAAGAACAGAAACATAAAAAAATTGTTTCTAGAATAATGTTTACAGCATGAAATTCTCAGCTAGTCAGGCTCTTTCCCTTTCTCTGCTTGTTACTTTAGACCTAATCCCCCATTCTCTCAATTCTTAGCATAGAAAATTTATACTAGAGCTAGTGCTGCTTCCATTTTTTCACCATCTTATCTCACAAACCTGAAATAATATTTTTCCCTACAAGTCTTAATGTACTTGCACCTACCAGGAATGAAGGGGCACAGGGATGAATTAAAGTGTGTTCAGTGGATTATAGCCAGTCTAAACCTCGAAGAACACCAGTTTGTGTTTAGACATGATCCTGCAAATCTTCCAGGAGCCTGCAGCCAGTGCAGCCCAAATCAGAGCAGCAAAATCCCGCTGGGATCCACAGACAAACAGAGGGGTTTAAGTACCAGGAAAATCACAAGCTAAAACACAGCGCTGTTCCTAATATTGTGTAGTGTGGCAGGAGGGATGTCCATGAGGATAAAGATTCCAGATTTCAGGAATGGATTCTCAGGCAGTGATTTAGAACATTTAAAGGCCAAGGAAACAAGAGAGGAATAAGTGACTTAGAGTTAAGCAAGGGGGGATTTTTAACCCTTACCACTGGAAACAGGAGCTTGCTCCACTCCATTTCACATCCCTGCTTCTCCCTAAAGCCACAGCTGTGCCCTCAGAAACTTTCCATCAGAAATACTCAGCATTGGTTCATGTGTTTAGGATGAGCTCCCTCCATCATCAAAACATCAGGTGCCCAAAAATCTACTTGGAAATCTGGATCATTTCAGACTGCACTAGGACATAACACAGAGGACATGAAGTCACTGAGGAAGGAGTAATTGCAAGGAGAGACTGATGGGAATGGAGGAAAGCCAGCAAAAAAGTACAAAACAACAAAAGTGGTGGCAGAAAAACTGGGGAGAGGAAGCAAAAATGGTAAAGTGACACCATAATGCTTTACTGGCTCTAAAGCAAGGGAAAATTAGGAAAGCATTCATTTATTCTGTTTCAGCCAAAGAGAAAAATAGGGCATAAAAAGAGAAGAAAAAAAAAGTACAGAATGTAGAACATGTGAAGAAAAAAGCCAGCAAAGGAAGAGGAAATGAAGAGAGAGGAGAAACAAGTGCTGGAAGTAGAGGAGTGGATGGTGGGGGAGGAGGCAGCACAAAGAGATCTGATGAACAGGGCTTTTAGGTAAGTGAATTTTATTTGTATGTGTCATTTCCTACTTTTTATTGCATTTCTTTGGCAACCATCCCACAGTTCCATAACCTATGGGTGGGTGGGAGGAGGTGGCTAAGAGGGCAAAATGGTAGTTTTTGGCAGAATATTGACATGCCTTGAGTCAGGTCATTACTTGTGGTTGTCATTAGACAAATAGTGAAAGTGGGCTAATGGGGCAGGTGTTTATGAATCCTAGAGGCCAGAGAAGGCTCAGTTTTCACAACCTGACTCACGCAGAAAGGGAGAGGCCCAAATTATTCAATGCAGTGAAAGCAAAGGCGAGTGGTGATTTCAGCACTGCAGAGGCCACAGGGACACGTTTCAGATTTACAGGATGGTTCTGTCAGGTTGCTTCAGCCTCTCAGCCACTTTGGAGGGTGGGCACTGTGTAGGTTTCTGTACTGGGGGCTTCCTTTCTTGCAATTATTGGATGGAAATATTTTTCTGTAGTGCAAAATGAGACCCTGATGCACAAATCTATGGCAAAATACGACTTTCATAAAAAATGTTCTGAACTCCGTCTTTTCTGGGTGCTTTTATTTCTTTTTGCCCTCTGTTTGACTCTTTACAGGCTTTTCCCCCTAATTATCTTGAATTTCAAATGGAAACATTTCTAAAACACACAGTGTCAAATAAAATGAGTTCAGATTTTTGAAGACTTTAGAACACACGCAGTAGCTGCCACCCTGAGTCAGAAAAAATATCCAGTGCTTTCCCTCTGAGAGTGAGAAGAGCAAATGTCTGGGGAAAAAGTGTATGAACTCTGATCTATCTCTCATACAGAGCAATCCTTCTTCCCCTGTGTGCTCCTGCCCTCTGAGGATCAGTGTCAGAGACATTTTGATTTGGAGGCTGGATCTTGATCATCATGTTTAGTAGCTAGTGATGGATTTCATTTGCATGATTTCATGTAATCCCTTTTATGGTCCATTTACACTTTTGACCTCCACACCATCCTGTGGCCATGAGTTCTGTAATTTCATTATGCACTGTGAGGATAAAATACTTCTTTTGTTTGTTTTAAGACTGATGCCTGGTCATTTAGTAGAGGCTCCTAGTATCTGCATTTGTGGGAACTGTTAAATGGTGTCTGATGTTAGAAATCAGGTTTTTGAAATAAAAAAAACTTCTTTCAATTTTAAAGCCTTGTGATCAGGCAAGATCCTCCTTCTCCTCTTGTGAATCCTTCTGTGAAAAAAAGGAAAAATTCCCACTCCAACTGCAACCTGATGAAATTAAAATTAATTAAAGCAAAAGTATATTTACAATGTTCATACAGCACAGATAAGCAGCCTTAGTCTTATTTTATATGTCCTATATGGTTTCTATCTTGTGTCACATCAGGGTGCTGGTTTCAGTTCTGTCAGATGTGGAACAGCCCATTTTAAGGCCATTCTCTGTGGCACAACTATTAAATCATAAGCATAGTAATGGGAGAATATATTCCCTGAGTTCTCTGCAACAGCAAGAGCAGGAAAGGTTTGGAAAGTCATTAAAAAAATAGGAGTAGGCTTTGTACAAGACACCTGAGCATGGTCAGACAGCATCCTTCAGTGGGGTGGACTAGGCTGTGAGCTTAGCAGTTTTGTGTTTTCTTGCAGCTGTGGTTGTCCAGCATCCTCTCTGCAGCACCCCCAGCCCTGCGTTCTGTGTATCATCCCAGTCTGATTGCTGAGGAGAGAGACAAAGGACAGATTCCAGGATAAAAACAGAACTGCTCTAGAAATGCACTGTGTGTAGCAGCGTTTGGAACAGTGGTGAGAGGTTAAAAAAAAAAAGTGTGACTCTAACCCAAGAATCAAAATTAATGTCAGAGAATTTAATGCAGCACAAGGTGTGATGGAACAGCGACTGTTGGGGGGGTCTCGTTTTGTTCAGTTATGACAAGCATTGTTCAGCACTTTAAAAGAAACAACAGTGTAATGGTTTTTCACTGAATTGTACGAAGAAACAGGATAACTTTAACAAATATCACAAAACATGTCACAAATCAATTGTATTGAAAATATATTAGGTTTCTTTAAAAGACAAGATCAGAAAAGGAAGCAGCACAAGCAGGAGGAAAGACAGCACACAAAGATTTACTTCTGAGTGCTACAAAATATTGAACTAAAAATAACATTAAAGATGAAATTTGCAATGAATCTCAAGCTGCTAAATTCCCAAAGGCTGGGTCTGCCAAAGGCTCTGTTGGTTTCCTCTGTTCTTTTCTGTCTTTATTTAAATATTTTATACAGTTGTCTATGTTCATGTGTAGTGCGAACTGTCATTTATATTTCAGTCCACTCTAAAATGGATCTTAGACTATCTCAAGCTGTGCACTGCAGCGAGGAGTTTGGAGCTGAGAGGTAAGCTGAAGTGGTAGGGACAAATGAAGACTGATATTTAATGTAGTTTTTGTGTACTTATATTTTGCTGTCATGTATTTTGCCTTAAAACTGATTTGTAATTTTCTGCATTTTGTGACATTATGATAAGATGTGGGGTTTCCATTTAGCAAATACATTGATGCATTTTTGAGTCAGAGTGGTTGAATTCTGAATTCTGACCTTAGGCTTTCAAGTCTAGCAGTAACAACATGCAAGTTCAGATCTGCAGCCTTAAATGCTTCTCTCTGTGCTTTGGACTTGCCAAGGTAACCTTTTTAGAAGACAGTGTTAAGCTTATTTTAGAGTCACTTGTGTGATAGGCCCACGGGGTGCTGAGCGTCCTCACTCTCCACTGTCTTAGGAACACAGGGCACACCTTCCCAGGAAAACTGGGACTTACTGTGGAGCTGGATGCACACCCCGGGGAGACTCTGCCACCCTTCTGGGGCTGGGGGAGGAAGCAGAGGGAGCTGTTCCGTGCCCACACAGCCAAACTGCAGCGCTGGGGCACAGCCAGAGCTCCCTGACTGCTCCCAGCAGGCGGGGAGCCCCGGGCTGGGCTGGGCACTCTGCTATCTGTTAGATTTGCTAAGAAAGGTTCAGGTATGTTAAGGTGGGATTTTGCACTTGTTCTGCACAAATTTAGTAGTGTTGGACTCTGTCAACTAGTATAAAAGAAGGGATCCTTAAGAAATGATGTGGCTTTCTTTCTTCCAAACAGTAAATCATACAGAATAAAAAGTTTAAATAATGGCTATTAGATTAGGAAGTCTAAGAAGCTTTTACTACTTGGGAGCTTTGACTATTAAAAATTGATAAATTGCCACTGAAATACAAGCAGCTCTGCAATATGATAGATCAAAGTTCATTTTTTTCCCTAATGCAGAGTTAGGATGAGCAGGCTTACTTTTTGCTCATCTTCATTGCAGATCAAAAACATTCCTTTCTTTTTATTTGAGTGATCAATTTACTAGAAGAGCCCAATGTATATGTTGTGACTGCAGTAAAATTCTTATTCACAAGCCTTTAAGTAGTAATACAGCTTGCTGGCATTATGCAAACCTCAGGACATCTCAGCACTGCTGTCCAAAGGGGATAGTGTGTCTCCTCCACATAGTACAGGTGCAAATTGATTAGTTATAGCTTGTGGAGTGATATTTCTTAAAATATTTTGACCACGCCATTAAAAAGCTAACTCTTCTCAGTAGTGCTTCTACATTAAGTTAGCAGAAAGACTTCAGAAGGTTGTGTTTCAGTGGAGAGTATTCCAAAGAAAATATTCAAATGACTGAAATGTAAACCTTGGAAAGACACTTTGCTAGTGGCTTTTTAGAAATCTATTAATTGCATGTCAGTGTCCCTATATGAGTTTTTCTTTTTTGTGTATCAAATATCTCTTATTACTTTCTAAGCATCAATAAATCCACTCTGTGGCAATTTGTGTTTTTTGAAAACCTTTTAAATTAAGTAACACAAAAATATGTAATGCACATGCAACATTAACCACTTTCAAGGGCAGCAAATATGATCACATCCTTCAGAAAATATTTCTAAAATGTGTGATTTCCAACCCACTAACTTACTTGAAAGTTGTGTAAAAGCTGCAGTTGATAACAAGGTCTTGTGTATCTGGATCTTTGGGTAAACACTGTCTGCCAGCATAGCTGGAGGAGACAGACATTTCCATTTTTAAGATAGTTCTGTAAAGAAAATCCTTCTGTGGGTGTCCACACTTGGCAGCTGATCTCAGGTCTGACACAGTGTGCACACACTGCCACAGCTCTCATCGTCCCAGGAGGAGAAAAATCCTGCATGTGGCCCCAAGAAGGTTCAATCCTGCAAAGCACTTAAGCACAACATTAGTTTTAAACTTAAGGGACAATATAGGAGTTAAATACAGACTTTGCTAAAAAAATGCAGGATGAAATGCATATATTCCAGAAGGAGGGATATAATGAGTGAAAATAAATTATATGGGAAAGCATCTATGTAGATAACTGGGGAGGTAATGAAGGAATGCTTCAATTTCAGTTCAAGGAAAACTGAAATTTACTGTATTTTATTTCACATTAATCCTTCAGTCGTCTACCACAGTTTCTGTCTGGCCATGAAATTTTCATCTATGTAGTGTTATTCTTTGGCACGTAAAGATTTACAGTCTCTCAGGCTGATTTGGCTCATCTTGGTGTTGATGACAGAAATTCCAATTTTGCTCTCAAAGGGCATGATGGAACCAGTTAACATTTATTTCAGCCTTGCAGAAGGACATATTGCTTATTTTACATGTAAAGTATGCCAAAATAAGATTAAGATACTTGATGAACATTGCACGGTAAGTCAGAGGCACACAGTCATAGAACTAAGAATTCCTTCCTTCCTGACTCTCACTTCCTTGTTTTATACTGTACTTTGGGTAATGTGTCTGCATTCCCACAGCAATATTCTTCTGGCACATGATAATGCAATAGCTTTGAAATATGCTTTTCATGTGATGTGTGAAAACATAAAATCTATAGATGTGCAGTATACATGGATAAAAGAATTCGTATTACAATATGTAGCTACAAGCATAATAAATGGAAATTGATGAAAAGGGAATCTTTCTACTGCTGGGATTTTAAAGAATTAGACAAATGTGTGTAGTTCAAATAAGACAGAATTTCTGCTTCTTGTCACAGAAAGAGCGATGAACATGTATCAGAAGAGAAAATCAGCTGCTGCTTGGTAAGTACCCCATGATTTTTTTTGACTGCTGCCTTTTGGGTCCTACCAAGTCCTGTACTTACTGTGCTGATCAGCTGCTGGCTCCTTTTTTGTTATTACATCACTCAAAAAGACAGTCTTTCTTAGAAAAACTAAAACTGTGCCAATGCAATACCACCTCTTCAGAAATACTTTTATTAATTCATTTACATTGCAAGCTTGAGCTAAATCAGTATATTGATGGAGACAATTCTTGGTCCAGTCTTTTCATGTTGGAGGCAGAAGAGATTCATAGAGCAGTGACACTGAATGCTGTTTTTCCTCTTAGTTTTGTGGGCTGTCATTGGATAGTGCAATCCTAGGTGAAGCAAATCTTTTGATCTCTATATTTATTCTAAGTGGTTTTAATTCTTATTTTTCTTATTGTTTTAAGAGTAGCAGCAGTAGTAATAGCAGAGGTAGGAGTGTTATTGGCAGTCCCTGTGTCCACAGAGCTCATTAAAGGACAGCACTCTGGAGATGATGCCCTCTGTGCCTGGAATCAGCAGGACACAGGAGCTGCGTCCCATATGATGAATAACAAAAGAAAGGGTAGTTTACATTCTTTGATACATTTCTGCTCGATTAACCCCCAGTGGGATTTTACCCCTCCAGTCACATTTTTTTGTTCCTCTAATCTTCTTTTGTATTTGCTCACTGACCCCAAGCATGTATTTGACTTGTGACCCTATTTCTGTTAATAAAATACAGGCCATCTGACCAGCATTCACACCACTCCACTACAAGGTGATGATTACCTCATTCTGAGTGCTGGGAGTTAGCAGCTCACAGGGTAAGGCTGGTGGTTGGGTGGCCTGAAGATAAGATAACCAGTGAAGGCAGCAGAAGCAGTTCTGAGCTGTGCCTTCGAAACCAAACTGCAGATAATGAACTCCTTCCAAATATCCAATTCTATCCACAGAACTGCATATCTCCTTATGTATTGTTGAGCTATTAATTAGTTGATAATGTTTAGGGGATTATGGCATGACAAAAAACAATTATAGCTATAATGTGGAAATTTTCAGTATCCGTATGGGTGGTAGCTTATAAAATCAAAATTATCCCATTCCCATTTTGGGTTATCAATTATAATTATATGCCTCATGAAAAAAAAAAATACATCAGCACTCAGTGGCAATAATTTCAGTATAGTGTTTTGAGGCTAAATTAATGCTGGAAAGTATAGGTGATCTCTTTCTAAACAAAGTAATATTTGTTTTTTAAGGCACTATCAGAAATGTGGTTTTTTTGTCTTTTTTTTGTTTTTTTTTTTTTTTTTTTTTTAAGTAAAGGCATAGCAATGAACTTATTCATGCTTTCACCAAATCCTTAGAGCATGAGTCTTGTGAAAGGCACTGTTAATTGTGTGTTACATGAAAAAATCATGCCAAAGCCATTTATCAGACATGTAATCTGTGTCTCTGTTTTGTGACAGGAAGCCATTATTTCCACTGAAAAAACAAATCCGTTAAATTTGAACTATTAGATTACAGCAGGGTTAGGGCTGCTTCTGTGCTGCAGAGTCACATCAGGGTCACAGCCCAGTTCTAGAGATGTACTGCAAGAGCTTCATATCTGATTAAGACAAAAAACTGATAAAAATGTAATGCAGACTAACAATATGGAATTATCTGATGTAGTTTGGGGGAATAGGGGCAGGGGGTATAACATCATTCAGTTTATTTGCATATGTTTGTTCTTTCTGCTGAAATCAATCTCTTTGAAGGAAGCAAGAAAACTTTAGAAAAAGAAAATATTGTTAATGCTGGTAAGAGAACACAGAAGAAAATCTTTAGTAAACATTTCTTTTCCAGTGTTGATTATCATTCTGTCTAATGTTTATTTTCATAGTTTTCTTTGATCCAAACACAAATAACAATAAAGTTAGCTTCATTTCTTTGAACTAACAAAACTATACTGTGGCCAAATTTGGAACAAATTTTTAAGTGGCATTTTTGTTTTTCTTCAAAGCCACATACGAGATTTATAGAGTAGATATTTGCATAAGTGACACCCTCCCCTGTGAAGGAATGTTTCTATGGCTAGCAGGGATTTACCTGCTCTGGGCCTCTCCTGGAAGGCTGAGGGCTCTGAGCACCGGGGCACACGCTGGGTACCAGTGCAGAGGGCACCAGGGCTTGGGGTCAGGGCTCACCCCGTGCCCTGTGGAGGCTGCTGCGGTTTGTAGGGACTGACTGTGGCTCTGTGGGGCTGGCTCGTGGCTGTAAGGCCAGAATGTGTCCTTCCACCCTCCCTGCATCCCTATCCCAGCCTCCACCCCAGCCAGCAGGCAGAGAGGCACCAGGGCCCTGCCCGTGGGCACGTCTGCTCAGGGGAGCCCAGGGCACAGGGTCTGCCTTCACCAGCAGACTCTGACAGGTGATTTGTGCTGCAGGCTTGGAAACAACCACATTCCTAAGGTAAATATTGTGCAATTGCAAAATATGTGCTACAGTGTTTACCGCAGTGCTTGAGACCAGGCCTGTGTTGCTGGGGGTGTTCTAGCCTGCACATATTTAAAAACTCTGCCAAATTACAGTCTGCTCAGGAGACCTGGCAGCACCTGCTGAGGCAATGGTGCAGAGTCTGTGTCTGTGATGGGAAGCATCTCTGCCACCCTCAGATTACAGCCAGCATGCATTGTGGCTGTTCTGTGCAGCCCTCCTGCATGCACATATTGGCCCTGAAAGTGGTGGAAGTTGTGAAAAAAGACCACAAAGTCCAAACTCAGTTCAATCAGCTACAGAAGAGCCACATGCTGGATAAACTGACTGCTTTAAGTTTTCTCAGGACATGATACAGAAACGTGAGAAATACTCAGGTTCTCTAAAACTCACTATTTTTTTGCTCTCCCATCACATCCCTGTGTTTGTCCCACTGCTTAGCTTGGCTGAACAAGGGCATCCAGTCCAATGATTGATTGCCTCTGTGAGCAGATCCAAATTTCACTCTTAAATCAGCCAGCATGTGGTTGATGACAGGGACAAAGCCAACCCTCATCACTCCCTGAGCAAATCATCTTCCTCTTTACTGTAAATTCAACCAAATTAAGATTTCACCATTGAAATAAATGTCAAAATTTCCACCAGGTTCACATGGATTTGGATTTGGCCATTGACTTCTAGGTGCAAATGTCTTCTTAAAGGGTTACTTTTAAATAAATAAGTGTTTAAGTACTTCAAGAGATTATAAAAATAATAGCAAATGCAAATAACATGACTTCAGGTATTGCTAAAAAGTGTCATTAGAAAATGGGTGGTTTTAAGGTTAATTCGGAACTAATCCCAGTAACTGCAGGTGACTCACATTTGAGTAAGAATGAAAGTTTGGGTTTTGAACTATGTAGAAGAGTTTTGGCTGAACCTTTTAAATTTCTTTGTGAAGGTGGAGAGGTGAGGTGGGCGTGTTATTTGGGAGTTTTGGGGATTTTTTAATACTTATAAAAATGCCAAATAGAAAACAGTTGTTAACTTCTGTAGTTTGTTCCAGTCAAAATAAAGTTCTTCTGGTCCTAGAGGAGGCAGCTCTGAAGTGGTACCTAAAGGTCCTGAGTGAATGTGCAGAGCCCTTCCCTTTAAAATACCATTTGCACTATAAGCACAACCAAAAAACACTGCTTGCTTAGTTTCCTTGTTTTAGTTCCTTTCTAACACCATGAAAACAGGAGTAACAGAGCTGATACTTCAGTTGTTGTGCAGTTCACTCCGTATGAATACAGTTAGGAATGTGGGACTGAAAATACTTCACACATCCAGGCTCTGTCTCCTCAATTGCTGGCAGAGGTAGTGTAGGTACAAAGCCCAGAATGAGTCCTCAGCAACATCCACTGAAGATGTCCCAAGGAACAAAGCTAGAAAAGCTAGAAAGCTTCAGATACCCACCTCTTGATGGAAGAGTATGAATCATCTCACTTCCAAAGTTCATTCGCTTTACATTTTTACTCAGTGTTAAGTAAGAAATACACAGAAGTGCTGACTGCTAGAAAAAGCTCTTGCCATTTCTTGCTGTGGAAGGAAAGAGGGCTTTGGCATGGAGAAGCAGAGTCCCCTGCACTCTGCCATCCCTGAGGCTGTGTGGCTGCTTGGACAATTCAGTTAAGCAGAAAATCGTGCTCAGTGTTCTACTTTCCTCCCTTTTTGAAAAAAAAAAAAAAAAGTTTCTACCCTGCATTTCTGCAAAGATGAACACAAAGCCTTGCAGATGGGTGTAGAAACATCTGCCTGAGCCTGCAGAAGCCTGAAACAGCAGCAGTGAGGGGTTTAATGCTTGGAAACTCAAGAGGGTTGGCTATGCCAGTGCCAAAAACTCAGCATGTGTTACAGCTCAAAATAAATGGGAGTCCATGTGCAAATAAATAGTATATAGCTTGCTGTATCACTCTGTTTTGGAGGAATTGTGTTTGGTTTTTAATATTCAGCTACATAATATATAATGTTCTATTATTTTTATATTCAATTAAAACAAAATATTTGCAGTTATTGTGAGAAGAAGCTTTGCCATGGATGGCCCAGCTGAGGTGGGTGCAAAGCTTTTGTGGTGCCTGGCAAAGGATGTGGGTGATGTCCTGGCCCAGCTAATCGATGTAGAATATGTCTGTCTTGAAAACTGCTCTTCAAAATGTAGCACCACTGTGCTCTTCACATCTAGGGACTGAAACAGGAGTTGTGCCTCAAAACCCTTGTGTTGTACGGTCCCATGGTAATTCCTCTTCCTTTATCTCCAGTAATTTTCCTATGCTGAGTCTGGTCTCTCCCTTCTGCTCAGCAGGGGATGGGTTTGTTCTTTTTCTTTGTTCTATTAATTTTCTCATAACTTCTATCTACTATATTCACATAACAACCACTATCAAGCTACTAAAACAGTTTTCAAGTATATTAAATCCCCCATTTTAGAACAATAAGGAAAGGGTTTTACTAAATAAATACATAAAGCTTCTCTTAGATCATGCAATAAGGAAACTGAATATAGAGCTGAAGTTCCCAGAACTTGGGAGGACAAAGGAGCAGTTTACTACAGAGCTTTTTCCCAACACCCAGAGCTCTGATAGTCCATAGAGGAAATAATAAATCTTTCTCTTTGTCACTCTTCTCTTGGTTTCTTTTGTTGTTTAGGAACAAAAAAAAAATTAAAAGTGTAGGTACTACTTACAAGGCAGCTTCCTTGATGTCCCTGGTAGTCCAACCTAGGGACAAGGCTGTGTGTATAGGAAGGGGAGATGAACAATTCACCCTGTAAAGGAATTAAAAATAAAAGTGGGAATCCTTTGTAAGAAGAGTGGTGGGGATTATAGCTGCATGCTTTCACTAATGACTTTACAAACATTTAGCCAGAGATAACCCAGAAATCCAGTTGCACTTTATTTAATATTCAGATAAGGACCATTCACCTGCTGTTAAGCTACAACATCTACAATCATTCTTTGAATACTGATAATTATATGAAGCAGACTCCCCTAGAGGCTGGTAGTCTAGTCTGGATTCACCTGGAATACAAAGATGAATAATATTGCATATTACATGCACCCAAGTAGTTGCAATTTATAGAAATGTCCATTTATACTCCTGAAAAAAAGATGTGTATTTCCCTAGGGGCACAGTGTATGGTGATAAAAACCTGTGTGTGGGGACAGTTTGGATTGTAACTCCTAGCATGCCTGTTGATTAATTAATAAACAAATAAATCATTATATTTAGCCAGATACCTCACTCCGAGCCCATAAAAGAGAAAATGTTAAAAATTAATTTTGTGTGGCTCGCCATAAGGAAGGGTTACTCAGAGACACCAGGAATGAGCACGAGAAGTGGCATCCAAATGGCTCAGGGTCGGTGTGTGTGTACATTTTTAAAAGATGAGTAGCATTATGAATCTGCTCTCTTCTCCTCCTCTTTCTCCCATCAGGTGCCTTGTCCTTGTTCTCCCCTCTCGTTTGCTGATGGCTGATAACACCTTATCTCCACCAGGGAAGCAACCGGGAAGTTTGCTCCTTCCTCACAAGACTGAGGGTATAATTAGAACCACGCACCTGCTCAGTCCTCCAGTGACTCAGTTAGTCTACATCCATGTCAAAATCCATGCTGTGAGGGTAATTTGATCATCTCACTTTTTTCATATGCTTTATATGAATAAACCACCAGAACAAGCCTCCGTTGAGTTGGTTCAGTTTAATCTCACAAATTTGTGTCAACTCTTTGTTGCCAGAAGAATTTTATCATTTGATCTCATGGTTACACTTTAGTAGACTTTAGTACATATTTTATTTCACTCTCCAGAATATAAAATTCCATTATTGTGTCAAAATCATCTCTTTATTATTATCTATTTATATTTCTGTGATACTTACAGACTTCAACTGAGATCAGAGTCTTGTTGTACGAGACAATACAGAAACAAGCAATAAAAGAATTCTGGTCACAGGAGCCTTGTAAGCTGAATAAAGGCTGGGAGAAAGGAAATATTGCCCCCATTTTACAGATGGGAAAGTGAAGCTCTGACAGTCTTTCTGTACAATGCAGAGCAGTGTCACACAGTGATAGCGGAGAGTTCTGAAAAAGCAGCAAAGTCCAGAAACTATCCAAAATTAAGGTGGATTTAAACCCTAATATACTGGCAAGCATCCATATAAGTTCAAGTAAGTTATAGATGTACACTGGTTTCATTTGCACATTCAGCATCCCAAGGCTCCCTTGGCCTTCTCCATACTTCTTCATCTCCCAGACCTCCCTTCACAGGCAGCTGACACCACTTTTTGATGCTGCCTTCTTAGGCTCATAAGAGTTAGTTTGCCACTGCTTCCTCTTGCATTTTAAAAAAATTTACCTTGAGCCCTGCGATGCCACAGGGGTGTCAAATCTCTGACTGCAGCAGCTTCCAGGCTCAGCAGAGATACATCGAGGCTTTGTTAGCCTCTCCTTCCCAACAAGTGAAGGGCAATGCAATCTTTTTGTCCTTGAACTGAGCCTGGAATCTTCTGCATTAGAATGCTTTGCTGCTGCCAGAAGACCATGCAAGATCCCAGGAAAGCTGTAGCCAGATGAGGATATTCACTCATGACCAAAGCAGCAGAGCGGCTCTTTGGTGTTCCCTGAAGACGCCAGAAAGGAGAGGAAATGGTAAATTCACTGTGTCCCTTTCAAAGATGACTAAATATAGGAGGGCAGCCTGCCAGGAAAGGGGGGTGTGGGTGTAGCAGTGTGTACAGAGGTGCTGGTGCTCCCCCCAAATCTGCTGGGCTGCTGCTTGGCACCGCCCTGCTGAGCTCGGCGTGCACAGCTCCTGAGCTGAACTCCACCATCCCCACTGTGCCACTGCAGCACTGCCTGCTGACTGAATACCAGTTCAGACTAATTGTCAAGGATCAGATAACAGGAAAATATTTCTATTTGACAGTCTACTATTTTTCAATTGTTCCTCTGTTACATATCTAAGTAAACATTTGTTCCACTTATCATTTCTGAGCAAAAGACATGAATCATTTGACTAGTAAAACCACAACGACAGCTGTTGCTTATTAGAAACAGTCATCTTGTTCAAGGGCCTGCTATGGAGGAGTTCTTCAGGAAACTGTTTCTGCTTTTAGTGCTTTGCAGTGCAATGAAAGCAAAGTTGTAGAAATTAGGGCATTTTTGTTTCACTGATGTGATTGGCAAAACACCCAGGCACATACACACACATGGAACAATCATTACAGCTGAGCTACAAGCCCCCAAGAAACAGGAAAATACCCACTTAAGAATACTACTTATGATATAATACTTATGGTCTTTGTGGCTTTTATACAGAACTCTACGTTACAGTGAAACAAAACTAGATTTAAGGGTCCCTTGGTAAGCAGGTTGTATGTTTGGGATTTTGGTGTTGGATATAATATTTATACCAGTTATTATGCATGTACCAGAAATATATTTTGCCATTCATGGTTTTTCCAGCTCTCAGGAACAAATTAACCTTGGCTTCATAAACTCCCTGGAAGCCAGTCATCAGTGGTCACTACTACATTACTCTGAGAATAAGAGGCAGTGATTTAAAAAAAGAAGAATTTTAAAAATTCTGGTCAGAATAGAAAAAGCAGAGACAGCAACAAAATACTTGTTAAATTAGTGGAAACAAAATAGGGGGGAAAAAGCCTGGACCATGACAAAATCAAAAAAAATTAAGTGAAACAGAGTCAGGTTAGACATGAGGATTTTTCCCTTCCTGGATTGCTGGTTCAAAGGCATTATAGATCATACGGGCCAAAATCTGATTGTTTCTGTGACCTGCATGGAACAGAGTTGTGTTAAACAGAGGCCTAAAGGCTGGGCATTTTATCAGACAAAATCACTGGAATGGTATACCCTGTATGATGCCCCTATTGTCAGCTTTGAAGGGAGAAGCCAAAGACTAAATGAGCATAGAGACTGTGCTGATCCCAGCAGAGCAGAGGGGAGGAACCTTGGCAGGGCAGTGGAGAGAGGCTACCAAGTAATCTGCTCAGGTAAATAGCAGAGGTTGTGGTTTGTGGCTGTTACTTAGATACCTTTCAAACCTGCAAAATTAATTTTTCAAACATTAAAGAAGAAATAGTTAAAAAAAAATTAAAGGATTGTTGGAGTGTGGCAAAAGAAAAAGAAGGCAGAGCAGGAAAGCAGTGGAGAGAAGTGTGTCACTGAGGAGGCAAAGCAGAGGTTTATTGTGGGTTAGAAATCTGCAAAACTGTCACCAATTCAATAATAGCATCCAACGAGGTTTCTAGAGATCATATCCTGCCCTTCATTCACCCTCACAACGCTCACTGATGGAGTCAGCACTTCTCTGCAGCTGGGCATTTCGAAGTCATTTGTTCTGTGTAACATGCCTGTTCTTACTAATCTTAGTCAAGTGAGTAGTCCATCCTCGTGTGTCATCCCACCAAGTCAAATGTGCTATTAGCATAAGTGATGATTACTTATCCCTGTGAGGTCCTGCGAGGTTGGGGCTCCCAGCATCAGTGCACTTGACATGGCAGTCTTTCTATTGTAATTTAATAAAACGGGGCCCGATTCAGTTCAGAGGTGCCTTGAGGAATAAGCTAGACTTAAACGGTGCTTAGGCCTTTGACTGGACCTCTGAAAAGCCTTTGTTCATTGAGTGAATACTAATTAGTCAGAGGAGGGTTATTAAATTATAGACTCGGTTCTTTATCATTGCTCAGAGCACAGTACCTCTGCAAGTGCCTGAGCAAAATAATGCAAATCTGAGCACACACAGAGGGAAGTTAAGGCATGATTGCTTTCCTTGGTAAACACAGGGAGTGCAAAAATGTCATTAATAAGCAGGACAGAGAATCTGTACATGTCAGTGGGTAGATTTTGCTCCAGAAGAATGCAATGCACTACAAAAGGACAGAATATGACACTGTAGAAATCTGCATCTCACAGCTGCACTGGGATGGGAAATCCCCCTCCAGACAGGTGGATGGAAAAGGCCTGATCCAGAACCCAGCCAGTGGAAATCTGAGCTTGGCAAGCTCTGAATCAGGCCCTTCCTGGGCAGGCACCCTCAGACACCCTTGGCAGGGCAGAGTCCTGGAGGGCTGTGTCAGTAACAAATTCAGTGTAATATCCACAAACCCAGTGTAACACCCATAAACTGATCAGTTACCCCAGTCAGATGCTCAGTGCAAGAAGGAATCAATCAGTTCATTTTCTGTGCCATGTCCCTCTCCTAGGGAACAGGAGCTTGGTTGCTGCATGGATCCATCAGGAAGACATTTCACTCATGCTAAGCACGTGGTTTTAATGGGTTGCAGGTATTTCTAACATCTGGCAGTCTTGCTTTTTGGAGTTCTCATATCTTTTTTGCTTTTTACCTAATTTCTGAGCAGCTCTCAGCCTCAGAATGGCTCCTGTGTTCGTTCTGAGCCTTGGTTGTAAGATCCTACATCTTTCATCATTTACATCATTTACATATTTTGTGAATACTGCAGCAATTCCTTGTGACCTTTGTGATCATCTCCTCAATTCATCGTTCTCCCGATTCCCAAAATGTAGTGGATGTAGGAAAATTTTGGATTATAATTTTCTAACCACTAAGTTCTCTGCTCTGCTCTTTGCTACATGTGATCTGCTAGAGTTACATAATGCATGAGTAGTCTTCCATGTGACCCCAAATGGTTTGTTGTTTTTTGGGTTTTTTTTTTTATTTAAACCCAGATCTTTCAGAAAGATTTAATTAGTGGTACAAAAAATATTGTCCAGCTGTTAGATGCAGAGGGCTTGGCACAACAGATCACAAATAGTAGACTCATTCTAACACTTGATCTTTGCATTGCTGGCTGTATCTGTTTAAACAACCTGCTGTTTGTATGCTGCTGCACTTCAGCTTTCCACCCAGGTGTTTGTGAAGGATTGCATTTATTCAATTAGTACATAAATGCTTGCCAAATTATGTATACTAATGGCACATATGCAGGTCAGTCCTGTACCATGACACATACAAAGTGCATTTTACACAGTGTATCACTTAGATTTCTGGGGGAAAGACTAAAATCTGAGTATAAAATCAGATCTTCACTAGATTAATAAAAAGGAATCATCATTGTCAGTATCAGTGACAAACAGTGATAGGAAAAAATGGTTTTTAGTCGTCTGGACAGGGTAGGTTTTTCTCTGTTAGATTAGTAATCAAGTTCAGACATTTTCAGAGTTTTGAGGCTTTCACTGTCTCATGCCCTTGTACAGCCTAAGAACATGCCCACACTTTAGCCAGCTGTAATCCGTACAAAGTCAATATGATTTTCACGGATGAAAATCAAAAATCTTGCTTGATCAGATTTTAAAAGACCTCAAGATCTGTATATGTTCATCATCATGTTTAAAATGAGCATCTTTTATTTGCCAGCAATCCAAGGACCTGATTTTATTTTGATTTTCCCATTAGCCTGGCAGTTTAGCCAGTAGAACCCTTTTATTCCTCCCACTGGAGTAACAGAGAGAAATTAATTTGATTCTAGTGGATAGTTGTTGATTTCATTATCATATTATAGAAAATAAAGATTACAATTCCAAATTATTTTGCCTGCAGTCCACGCACTAACCATGTAAATGGCAGTATGTGGAAAAGTTGACTACATCATAAAAAATTTACTTCCTGCAAGGATTTTGTTGAATTGGTTTCAAAAGACTTTGCTCTTTGGCATCTTTCCTGTACTGAAATTCTAGAAGGTAACTGCATTATGTGCATGTAAAACATGCAAAAGGAAACATTCACTGAACTCTTTCTTTCTGCTACCAAACCTAACTGTAGCTCAGAAAAGGTGCCTGAAATCAAAACTCTAAATAAATCCAAGATGTGTGCAATGTAAGATAACCACTAATGGAAGGTGAAATGTTCTTCTCCTTCACTTGCCAGTGAGTGACAAAGATTCCATCTAATGATAATTTGAATATTCTGCCAACAGTTGGGGATACTCTGCCCCCTGCCAAAATAAATAAATAAATAAATGCTTCCAACTCCAGAGCAAATTCCTGTAAGTCTATAGAAAACAAATTAGAAATGTGTTATTCTCAATGAAAAAAAGTCTCCACAAGAGCTATAATTTTATTTTTTTAGTGCACAGAATAACATAAATCAAAAGAAGCAATAGTCTACCTTGTGTTTTGACTACTTTGACCCTCTTCAACCCCTGCCAATTTTTATCTCATTTTTGTTTAACTTTGTACATCAGAGTTTAATTTTAAACCTGGTCCTGAAGACAGTGATGTATAGGGTACATCAAGTATAGCTTAAATTACCCTCTCCCCAGTGATTTGAAGTTGAGGGGAGGGTCTTACTCTGCAGCAGGGTGGGAAAGAGAAATGGTCAGATGCTGCCCTTTGAACCTGACCACCCTCAGCTACAGAAACATTTATGCCAGAACATCATTTATTGATTTTATTATATTTTAGGATCTCTTAAAACTGTTGGTGAAGTTTGCCATATATTAATTTTTGACACATGCATATAAAAACAGAAATATGGGTTGAGCAGAAACTATAAATATAGACAACACTGCCCAATAAACTTACATCCTTTCACTTATAGGTTTCTATTTCAGCTGATCATTCCGAGCAGCCTGTCTTTGAAAATAAATATTACCCCTCTGATAAGCTAACCAATTTGAAGATTAAAGCTGCATTTGAGGATTAAACTTTTTTCTTATTTGATTATTGTTGTGTCTTGTAGCAGAAGAAGATAAATATTAATAGAATGTTGCAGCCCAATTCTGCCCACTTCACTCGTGTGAGCATTTCATACCGTGAGACTGAAGGAATTATGCAGGATTTGGCCCTTAAACTCAGCTCTGACTGCTCTGTTTCCTCAGCCCACTAAGAATAAGTCTCCCATGAAATGTTACACGTACCCAGCAGACTCCTGAACCCAGGGCTGCCACAGAAAGCCCTCGCTGATGGGTAGCTGTGAGAACTCACCCTCCAATTATGTACCACTGAGCTGGGAACGTGTTTTTATTGAGGAGAACAAAAACCACAAGAAGCGCTCTACAACAGACCACAAAATGGCTTTGGCACCTGTGTCTGCCCGGAGCAGAAGTTTGGGAGTTGTGTTATCTGGTGGCCTGCTGACCCCAGGAGAGGAGGCTGACCTTGTCTTACACGCAGGAGTCTATTGCTATGGCTCCCCTGGGAGCACAAACCAGCTGCAAACTGCTGCAATGATTAACCCTTATGTGTTGTAGATGTAACATCAAGTCATGGTAATAAAGCTTTCACTGCATAACGGATCTCTGGCTTTGTAAATTGTTGCTCTTATCAGCTGCACTGGAGGATGTTATCCCTTTCCTGTGAAGCATGACTGCTGTGCTGCTCACTGGAAAGGAGGCCAGATCTATAGACTTGGTGATATTTATTCAATTTCTTTGAGAACAATGCAGAGAACACACTTTGTTTAGGCTAAAAATGCAGTGTGTGAAAACAAACAAAAAAAATCCCACCATGAAATACTCATACATATGAAACAATATATTAATTAAAATCCAGAATGCCTGTAGCAGATTTGAAGCTGGGAATGCCAGATTTGCTATAACAGACAACTGTGTTGCTCTGTTGAGTCCAGGCTCCCGTTTGTGGAAGTAATTTATACCTAATGTTTTGTAAAAATGCAAACCCTTCCAGCCTGTGACTTACCTGGACAATTACAGAATTTTGCTGTTTGTCTGGAAACAGAATGTTTGTAACAATCAGTGTTCATCTCCCCAAAACATAAGCAATGTAAGTTTTATTTTGTCATACACTTCAAACACAAGACCAAATTCTGTGCTCTCTATTTGCCAAGGAGCCAAGGCGAGCTGTGAGTGTGTCTCAGCTAAAATCCAAACTCAGGTCTGTGAACAGGGACCTGGCTTACTCAGAAATGTGATGCCTTTTATCTCAGTGTGCTTCCTACCCTCCAGCCCTTCCCTTGGCAAATCTATGGCCACATCAAGGCCCTGGAAGCAAAGGTGACCTTAGTGTAAGCCCCGGTGTGACACTTTCTGCTTTAGTCTGCAAAGAGCCAGAAACACTGTCTCTGAGAGATGGTGTGTGTGTCACAAGGGCTGTCACTGCCCACAGTCCCTCTTTCACAGGGACTTTCCAACATCCCAAGAACCAAGAAGAGCAAAAATTATTTGTTCAACCTATCCAGCCATGGAAGCAGCAGCTCTGTGTGGTTTAGGGCCACAGCACTGTGGTGCTTGCTAACCCCATCAGAGGTTGGATGGACCAAGAGCACTCTGTCCACAGCTCCCAGGGACTGTTCATAGTTCTTACACACAACCTTTTTCAAAGGATAAAAACAGCTTCCAGGTTCAGGGATTTAGAAAAAAAAAAAAATCCCTTTGGGGTAAGCAGTGGGAAAAATTATTTCAATTTAAGGAAACAAAAATTGTTTTCCCTAAAACAACTGAGGTCTTATGAGTTTTGGGACAGGATATTGTTGAGGACTGTAGTACACCAGTGTCACTAGGTGCAGACTGAGAAAAGGTAACGGGAAAACTTTTCCAGCTCAGGAGTGACAACCAGGAAGGACGCTGCAGTGAGGATGGGCTTCCTCACAAAATTCCCTGGTGTCGGGAGAGAGTGGGTTAATGCCCTTTGATAAGAGGGAAATTAACACCACTCTGTAGGTTCATCCCTTTCTCCACATCTTCCAATCACATTATTCAGCCTGCTCTAATTAAAATAGGTTGATCTGCAGGAGCCATGCTTGGCTGGCCAGGCCAGGGGCTGCACCAGGTATGCTTTATTTCTTACCAAGGAAGAAGCTGCTCTGGACTACTGGTGTTTTGCTGTTTGGTATCTGGATTCATCTGCTTGAAAAACAGTGCAGATAGTTTTACTGCAAAAGTTAGGCTAGATAGGGTTATTCCTCACTCATGAGCACTGGGAGCATTTTTCTACAGGGACTGCAGATGAAAGCAATGAGTTTATTCCTCTTTCCCCAACTCCACCTCCTTAGGCACATCAGTGCTGTTATTTTAACACTAACAGCCATAGTTAAAAAAAAACCCAAACTATTAAATCTCACTGAGTCCTGCCACAGTAACTATAGACAGAAAACCAGTGACCAGACAGCTAAACTCCCAAACTGACTAAACAGGGTGGCAGAGGCAGTAACTTCACTTACTCCCTCATCAGCTCCAGCAGTGCCTGTTTTTTCCCTGAGTAGCTGCTGTGGTCTCACAGGTGGAGGCTGTTGGCCTCTGAGGGGAGCAGAAGTTGTCTGTTCCCTCTTTAGGAGGATGGGGAAGGGTTTCTTGGTGTTGGTACCTTGTGCCCTGCCTGGCTCCTGGGCTGTGAGAGGCTGCTGAGGAAGGTGAAGGTGATGATGATGATCTCCAGCTGCTGGGGGCTGTGTCCTTCCCTGCAGCCCTGCCTTTGGAGGCTGGGGAGGCCCTGTGTGCCCTTTCACATCTCATCCCTCCTCTGGCTGTCACTTCTGTTCCCAAGGTACTGTTGCCCTGATATTTGGTTACTCAAAGGGGAGAAAGAAGCAACAAATTTACTGAAATTATCTTGATGTTAATTTGTTCTCTTGTGGGGTTTCTTGTGTGAAGGGGGTATCTACTCTATTAACTCCCATTAATATCAAACCTCTACTATTAATAGGATTTGCATATGGAAAGGAAGAGGATTGACCTTTAAATTCATTAAATAAAGCAAATTTTAAGAAATAATTTTAGTTAAAAGCATTAGTGTGATGAAAAATAGAAGAACAAATACAGAGACATCAGTATCTGGGCTTTTGCTAACACTAACGAGCAAATTATTGTAAGGGAAGATTTGCATCATTGGAATACATATTCCAGCCTCCATACTGATATATGTGATGCAGGGTTATCTTTGTATGGCTCCTTTTTCAGAATATATTTCCTTCTTATAAAATAGCCTCTTTTTAACTCCCATTGGGGACCTCCTTATAAATGAGGAACTGGTCCTCAAGGGACTGGCCTGGCTAGGAAAAGTGTGTTATTAAAAAAAAAGTGCCTATTAGAATACTAAGCAATATAATTAGCCCACTTCTTTGGTTTTTTAAAGAAAATCTTTAAAAAGAAAAAAGTATAGCCAAGTTTTAATTAAACATATTCTCTGGATGTTTGAATTTTGTAAGAATTAGAAAATCCTGTTGTATTTTAGAGGGATTAATTGCATCAATTTAAGGTTCTGGCTCCAATCTCTGCTGTGCAGCCAGGTATCACCACTGCTCTTGCAAAGCAGGTATAGTGCTGAGAGTGAGCGAGGTTTGGCCACAGAGCTGAGGCCACAAGCTGCCCCTCAGGTGGGCATTCTCAGCCTGTGGGTGGCAATGAACATGCTCACCTTCTAATCTTTTACACAGGAATAAGCAGAGGTTCTCTATACCAAAACTGGCTAAATCTGCAGATTCAAAATATGATTGCTCCTAATGATAAATATTGATTTACACATGCTGAAAAGCTTCTGTTTCCTTCCCAGCAAGGAGTCTATAAAATGTAATTAGATGAGCAATGTCTTTACCACCCTCTCACTTTTTGAGGCTGAGTCTTGAGGTGTTGATGTCCAGTGGTCTCTGGATCTCCACTCTGCTCTTGGGTCTTTCCCCACCCATGTCTCAGCTTGCTGTCACAGCCCTTTGCAAAGTACTTTGAGATGCTTGGATCAAACTTGCTGCTGGTCCAAAGTAGTATTAATCAGTATTTATTTTGTGCTATTTTGTCATGCAGCTCAGTCTATAAATCCAGATATTTATTCTGTTCCTGTTCTCCCTCAGGCTCCCACAAGTGGGAAGAGGTGAAATGGTTCAGGTTATTCTTCTCAGAGCTCAGCTAATGTCATCTGCTGAATACAGCTCCAAACATCTGAAGCTGGTGAAATTAAATAAAGTGTGAGCATCCTTTGGTCTGGAGCTCTTTGCCTTTAGAACAATTACTCATGGTAACCTTAACAATAGTATATTAAGGGGAAAAAAATCCTCATAAAGGAATGTAGTGTTAGGATGGAGCTCTGCCTGATATTAGAACAATTATGGAGCAGATGCATCCACTCTGAACAAAGTGACCTTTTCATCAAGTTACAAAACATTAAAGGTTAAAGAATGTTTGAAAGGAAGTTAATACTTTTAAAACATTAGAAAAAAATGCCATTCTTTCTGGACCTGACCAAAATCAGTGGGAAAATGAGATGACTGTTTAGGCACATCCAGTCATAATTTAAGCAACTCTAGTTACAGAAGGCTGTAAGGTAGGTATTTTAAATCGTTTGTTTTCCTTTACAATTAGAAGTGCTTTTTCGAAGAAGAAAGATTTGATAGGAATAAATACCCAGTGACAGAAAGCTGGTTAATTGCAATTTTTAAAGTCACGTTCCTTTCTCTCCATTGTGTACAGAGGAGAACAAAGAGAGGGAATCAATGGTGGTGTCAGATTTTCTTAGTTTCCACGTTTCACCTGACCCGGGCGGGGCAGAGCGCAGTGCCCAGCTGGGGAGCCGAGCGCTGCGGCTCCGGCCCGCGCTGTCCCGCACACGGCGGGGCCGCGGCTGCCCAAGGGCCACCGGGAGGGGACAGTGCCCGGCACCGCGCCGGGCTGCGGGACAGCAGCGGGGCGCCCGGGGCCTGCTCGGTGCGGATCGCCGCCGTGTCCATGAGTTTTTCTCGGCGAAGGGCTGAGGCTGCGGGGATGCCGGGCGCCGCACGCGTTGTTCGGCCCGCACCCCCCGCGCTGCCCGTGCGGGGAATTCAGCGCGGGCCGCCCTCAGAACCCACGGGGACGCGGGGCTTCGGGATTGACGGCCCGACGGCCTCGCTGGGGCTGTTTGTGTGTCCTGCCCTGTCCTGGCGGCCCGCACGGTGCCGCTGCGGGCTCAGAGCGAGGAGGAGGAAGAGGAGGGGGCGGCCCGGGGCTGCGGTGGTCGCAGCAGCCGCTCGCTGTGCCCGGCCCGGGGCGCGTCCCCCCGCCGTGCCGAGCTCCGCCCGCACGGTGGGGACGGGCCGGGGCGGCTGCAGCTTTTCCCTTCCCCTGGAGGTCAGTGGGACACGGAGCGGGCCCGCCACCGGGTCAAGGTGAGCTGCTGGCAGATGGGAAGCTGCTGGCAGATAAACTTCTACGTGCAAGCGCTGTGCGCCAACACTAAAAAACCCGCCAGGGAAGGAAGTTTCTGTGGAAAAAAAAAAAAAAAAAATATTTGCTTGAACTTAAGTTTTATCCACTTCCCCCTTCTACTATTTTTTTCCTTTTTTTTTTTTTTTTTTTTTTTAAGGGTATCTGAGCACAACAAAATCATCATTGCGTTGAGTCACAGGCGGTCAGCTGAGAAGCACCCGTGTCATCTGTTCGACGGGAACTTTCAGGTGATGCGAGAAGTAAGCGGGGAATCCCTTCCACTTCTCCGGGATCCTCCAAATGCCTTTCAAATTAGCCAGCCCTGAGGATCAGTGCCAGGCTTCACAAAGGCGTTCCCAAAGCCCGCAGCCAGTAAAACTTTGTGTAGGTAAAATTAGCTAAAGACCTTCTGCTGAGACAACAGCCTTTGTTGTCACATGTGGTGGAGTTCCAGGATCTGTAACTATTTTTCTTAAAAGGTTTTCCTACTGCCCCAGTGAATGCATTACGCTACAATAGCTCTGAAATGGTACCGCTTATTTCCTTAAAATAAAAGCGGCCGGTTGTTTCTTCAAGGACCCCATGTCCTATCGAGAGAGGGGAAAAAGTGATGGCTGAGCGGGACTGAATCGCGCAGATAAATCTTCTTTTAAATCAGCACCATCTCCAAAGGGCGCAGCCCCTGGGAGCGCGGCGAGCGCCGGGGCGGCCGCTGACCGGGCCGAGCGGGCTCAGCCCGGGGGAGAAGATCCGATAGGGGCGAGCGGGAGCCGGGACAGCTCGGTGGCCTCAGCCCTTCTCCGTCCGAAAGGGAAGGCAGAGCCCCCGCCGCTGGCGGCGGGGACGCGGCGGGGCCCGGCTCTCGGGGCGGCAGCGGCAGAGGCATCGCCCCGCAGAGCCGCGGCCGGGCCGGCGCTCTCGGTGCCCGAGTGGAGCTGGGAACTCGCTGGCCCCGGCGGGGGCGGGCGGTGCTCTCCGGCCGCGCGGGGCCCCGCGGGAGAGGAGCCGGCGCTGCCGGGGGACGGAGGGAGCGCCCGCCGCGGGGCCGGGCACCGGCACCGCCCCCGGGCACCGCCGGCTGCGGGGGTCGCTCCGGGGCGGCCGCGGCGGACCCCGGACCGGACCGGACCAGGCCGGCCCGCTCGGTCCCTCGGAGCGCCCGGCGGCTTCCCCGGCCGAAGTCTGCCGCCCCCACAGCTCCCCACTGTGCTTGGGGATTTTCTTGGCGGAATGTTTTTCTGATATCTGGGGTTGGGTGAAGAATTGCTGTCAACTCCAGGCAGAAGTGAATCGATTCGGACAAGATTACTTACAGTTTAAAATGAGGTTTCCAAATATGAGGACACTGAGCGTGCTTACACTTTCCTATTTTCCCCATGCTCTTCCCGAAATGCCTGGTCCTAATCGCAAGGACGCAGCTATTCTAGTTCTGATTTTCTGGGGCTTATTACATGTCAGAACTGTGAAAGTCCTCTGGACAATTTACAGACAAAACATCTGGTTCGTTAAAGCAAAGCTACTGGACTAAGACAAACAAACTTTGCTGCTGTGCAAATTCACTTACCCAAACAATTTACATTCAAGCAAAGATTTTAGCCCGAAGAAAAACTTTTATTCATTTGTATTCAGGAGGTTTGGGAATTCGCAGGCATTTTAAAATAATTTTGCTCTAATAAAGTTATGTAGATATTACAAAATGTCTTTGTTCTCTTCTCAGATCATTATCGCTGCTATAATGGTTATTGACAACACTTTGTATTTTACAGAAGCGCAGTATCGTTTTCGGCCGTGGGCAGTGGGGTTTTTAAACAAACTTGTCAGATCCGTATTCATCTGGTCCAGCCTTAATGAAAGCTGCTGCTTCTTTGTTCTTCGCCGGGAGAAAGCGAAGTACTTCCCGCATTTCGATGGGCGCCGCGAGGCGCGGGGCAGGAGGGAAGGCTGTGCCCTGGCACGGAGGGCAGCGCGGGCAGCGGTGCCGGGCGGAACCGGCCGC
>NW_024497963.1:907746-943539 GCF_017590055.1 Onychostruthus taczanowskii | reverse complement strand
CGGGGGCTGCCCGGGCCCGGTGAGACCCCCAGCCCCTCACTGACCACCGGGGCTCGCCCCCCGGCCCCGCCGTGCCGCCTCTCCCGACAGCCGCTCCCGGGCCGCGGGCAGCGCTGCCCTGCAGCCGGCGGCTCCAAAGGCCCCGGCTCGCTGGTGCCCGGCCCTTTCCGCGGGTCCGGGGCACTCGGCCGGCGAGGACCTGCAGGTCGCCGCCGGCTCCTCTGCCCCGCTCGAAAGGGAGGCGCCGGCAGAGCAGGGCCGGAGCTGGGGCGAGAGGAGGGAGGCCGGGGCCGCTCGGTCCCCGGGACTGACCCCCGGAGAGCAGCGAGCCGGTGCGAACAGCGAGTGAGAGCAGCCACACGGGCACCCCGGTGCACGCCGCTCCCTGCCTTGTTTGCAGTGAGCAAGTGGCGAAACATCAACACGCTGCTCGGGAGAGAACAAGGTTAAAGCTGGTCTAAAACACGCTGGCTTCTAAGAGCCAGCTGTTCCAAGTTTACCAAACTTCCTCACTGATCCTCCCTGGCCGTTCCCATGACCAGCGGTTAATTCCAGTGGTCTTTAATCGGCTCGGCCGCTGTCTCCACTCGGGCCGGGGGAAGAAAGAGGTGTCTCGGGCAATTGGTGGAGTTTTGGTGGAGAGGAATAGTATGAGCAGTGAAAACATACACCAAAGAAGGGCAGTTAAGCAGTGCCCGGTTGGGAAAGATAAAACATTCTTAGCTGGTGGAAAGTTCAAGAGTGATGGTTATCTAATTATGTGACTTATAAATAATTGGTGCCTTGTTTTAAAACTGCCGGGAAGAGCGAGCTTAGGGCTGAGCCTCGTGTGCTGAGTCTACGTGGATGGAGTCTGCACAGCCATCGATTTGATGTGCTGTGTTTGGAAATGCTACACTTCATAAAATTACGCGTTCTGGCTCTCTGGAATAGACTGTGACCCCCAAAGAAGCCGACGCACATGAAGGCATCTGCACTTCCCTCTGTAAATCGTCTCATAGAAAGCTCAATAGATTTTTTTTTCTTCCTTAAAAAAATGTACATAGTTAACAACCAAATTATTCCACAACTTCCTGAGCGTTTTGGCAGAGTTGTGAATGTGTAAGTGCAATGCACATGTCTGCGTGCACGAATATCTGCTGCCTTCCTCTCTCTCTCACACACGAGAATTATTATTCCTAAGTGAACTGAGAAAGTTCCTCCAATGACTGTTTACTGAAAGTTTCACTTATTTCGTTCCAGTCCCAGCTCGGCGCACTGGAACGAGCCCATCACCCTCCGTTGCCGGCGCGTGTGGGCCGCCCTTTGCAGAGCCAGGTAAAGCGCTGCTGGCTCCGCAGAGCTCCCCACGCAGCGGGGCCGGGGACAGTCTCGCGTGTTTGTTTGTGCTGGTGACACCGTTCAGCTGCTGAGGTGCCACCTGCCAGCATCCTCAACGCAGGCTGTGCTGCGGGAGGCAGAGCTCTGTCTGGGAACCCGGTCAAACACAAGTGCCACCACACGCACAATTCCACGCACGCGTGCAGCCGAGCGCACCCGCGGGAGGAGGCTGCGCACCCGCGGAGCCGCGCCGGGGCCGAGGGGCTCGCACCCCCCCGGGCAGCCGGGCCAAGCCCGGCAGCGGGCAGGGGCTCACATCCGTCCCCCGGGCGGGCTGAGGGTGACACAAAGGCAGTGAAAGATGAGCAGATTTAGAGACAGGGAAGTGGAAGGAACAAAGTTCTTGCAACTTGCAACCGCCCCAAAATTCGGGATTGGTCGCTGCAGCTCGTTCCTCGCGATGCCCCGCAGCCAGCAGCTGAGGAGGATCGGGATCGTCTCTGGCTTTGGAGAGGGCTCTCGCACATTTCAGAACAGCCTTTACAGGACTGCAGTGACTACACGCGCCGTGTCATTTAAATTTTGCTGTGGTAGTTTTCAGGGCGCTCTACCAGCGCCTGGTGGCAGAGTGACCTTCCCCTCACTCCGCGCGGCGAGCAGGAGCGCAGGCGGCCCGGGCTCCCGGGGCTCTCGGCTGCCGAAACTCCCGGCCGAGCATCCCAAAGTTTGTTTCAGTCTCTCTCGCTCCAGAGCTCGGAGGAATCCTCCATGTTGCGCAGCGCGGGCCGGCTCGGCCAAGCAGCACCTCATCCCGGGGCTCGCCTCTCCCGGCTCCGCGCTCGCTGCGGTCCTGCCGCAGCCATCGCCCCGCGGAGCCGGGAGCGCAGCCGGGCTGAGCGCGGGGCGCGCCCCGGTCCCGGTCCCTGCCCCTGCTCCCGGCCGGCAGCATCCTTCGGGGGGGTGGGGGGCGTGAATTATTTAGGTTTTCTATTTCCTACTTAAAGGGGGAGGAGGGAGAGAGGATGAACGAGCTATTAACCGCAGCCGAGCTCTGCTTCCCGAGGCTGTCTAACGTTTGTAAATACTTGTGCTGCGGCTGGTCCCCTCCTCCCCGGTTAAGTTGTTTAGTATGTTGGTTATTTGTACCGAATCCCGGTCTGTGTAGTGTCTGATGTGTTGTCGTTGCAATGTGCAGCCAGGGTGACACTGATGGATGCGCCAATGGTGAGACGGACAGATGTTAGGGCGGATCTAGCGGCACGCACCGCCGCGGCGGCGAGCCCGCCCGCCCGCCCCGCCGGGGCTGCCCGCCGCCCGGCCCCGTCCTGCCGCACGGCTCACCCACGCTCGCACACTCACACACACAGGGCTTTTTGGGGAGGGGGGGGAACGTCTCCGTGTCGTCTCTTAAGCAGATCTGATCGCTCCTTCTGTGAGCAGATACTGTTACTGTGAGGAGCAACCAGCGAGTATCAATGAGATGGAACTGAGCGAGTTTGGCAGCAGAAGCGGCAATTGACAACTCACCATTTTCTTGTTTTCAAGAAATGTTTCGTTTTCCCCCAACAGTAGCAATTTCCCGGGGACTTTAGGCGACTGCGATTTTTTTTCATCCTAAAGATCAGCTTAAAAAAAAATCAACTCATAACAATAATAATCCAAAAAAAAAAAAAAATCCCAAACCTTCTCCACCCGTCATGTAAAGTGTTTGAATTTCCTGCAACTTGAAAGGGAAGCGAGAGCCCGAGAGCGGCACGGCGGCTTTATAGGATGTGAAGACGCAACAACATCTGCACTTAGTCAGGTATTTGGAATTATCCCAAATCTCGAAGAATGGGGGCGAGTGGAAATTTTTTTTGATCTTACCGTAAAAGTGAGCTCAGCCTTTTTTTTTTTTTGCCGCCCCGGCCCTCCCCGCGCCGCGCGGCCCCGCCGCCCAGGGATGCGCAATCAAACCCGCAGCACATCGATCCGCCGGCGCTCGCCGAACTGAGCGCGGCGGCTCGGCAGTGAACTTGGACCGAGAAAAAAAAATTAAAAAAACCCCCCCAGGCGGGGGCGGCGGGGACGGGGGGGTCCCGTGCCCCGGCGTGGCGGGAGGCGATGGCTGCGGGGGGCTCCGGCGGGGAACGGGTGCGCGCGGGGGCGGAAAGGGAAGGGCTGCGGCGGGGAGCGGGGCGAGCGGCGCGGAGCCCGGCGGGCTGCCCTGCCTGTCCCTGCCCGGCCAGCCCTCCGCCTCCGCCGCGGGCGGCTCGGGAGACCGGCGCCGGCGGCGGGCGAAGTTCGGAGGTGGAGGGGGCGCGGCGAGGGTGTCGCCCCGGCCGGCGGGGCAGACCCCTGCCCGCCTCCGTGCCCGGTCCGGCGGGCGATGCGCGCTGAGTGAAGGCGCGGCCCGGGGCGGGCGGCGGCGGTGCCCCGCTCCCCCTCGGCGGACCAGTTTGAGTGACACCGCGATCATCTCGTTTCCCTTCAAGCTTCGCCTGTTGCCGCCGCCGCCGCCGCTCCAGCGCCGAGCCGGGAGTGGAGAGCGCAGGCTGAGGCTCCGCCGGCTCCGGCCAAGAGATCCCCTGTCTTTATGCCGTGATCTCCCAGCCCGGCCAGGCACCGGGGGCGCAGGGCGGGGTGGGGGGGACTGCGGGCTCTCCCCAGCCCTCCCGCCCGCACACCTCTTCGGGGGGCTTCCCCTCCTCCTTCCTCCGGGGCGATTTGTCAAACTTCCCCCCTCTTCTGCCAGCAGCAGCAGCAGCAGCAGCAGGGCTGTCCTCTCCTGTGTGCCGCCTCCTCCTCCGCCGCCGCCGCCTCCTCCTCCTACTCGGCATCGTGTATGCACAGCAACAAAAAATATATCCCCGACCCAGCCCTCGCGCCGAGGCTGGAGCAGCTCACCGGATCTCTGGGGCTGAGGCAACTCTTCCCACCCCCGCGCCCCGGCTGCCCCCCCCCGCCGGCGCCCGCAGGAGCCCAGCATGCCGAGGAGGAAGCAGCAAGCGCCCCGGCGCGCAGCAGGTACGAGAGCCGCTTCCCTTCCTTCCCTGCCTTCCCTTCCCTTCCCTCCGCGGCCGCTGGCTTCTCCTCTCGCTTCCCTCCGTCTGTTTCATAACCGGCTCCCGGCGGGCTCCGCCGCCGCTCCTGCCCCGCTCCTGCCCCGCTGCCCGCCGCTGCCGAGGGCTCTGCCGAGCAACTCCCGGGCTGGAGGCGCAGCGCCGGACTGGGGGTTTTGGGGGGATTTTATTTATTTTTTTCTTTTGGGGTGGGGGGCGCATGAAAGCCCGTTCCCCACTTTTGGTGCCCGCTTTGATTTATTCCGAACTCTGCCATCGCCCGGCTCGGTTCTGGGGGTAGCCCTGTGCGAGGGGCAGGCGGGTGTGTGCCGGCACACGCTGCTCGGGCTCCCATGGTCGGTGTCACTCCAGGGCTGGGGGAAGCAGGAGGCGAATTTTGGTTATTTCCAGCCCGTACTTTGGCACCTACTTTGCTTCTCTCCCTCGTAGTCTTCATTCTTCTACATCCCCTTCCCTCACAGGCAAATGGTTTGTGAAAGCCAGAGAAAATATTCTTTTTATTTAATTTTTATTTCCTGTAAAAAAAGAGAGAGGGTATGTATCAAAATATGGCACGCCGTGAATGAAGTGGCAGGGACAAAGTGATTTGGAGGCTCTGCAGTGTTAGTTGATGATCCAAGCCCAGAACTGCTTCCTTTGCCCAACTTTTACCTTTTTCTCTTCTGCCCTTGTACTGCACTGGAGATGTCTCTGCCGGACAGACAGACCGTCCTAGCTGGTCACTTTCTTTGGTAGCCTCTTCTGTTAATCCTATTGATTTCTTATTTATGAGTCCAGAGTAGAAGCTGCAAAGTAAACCAAAGGAGGGAAAAAAAAAAAAAAAGAAAAAGGGTCTGTGTATTGTCAAGTGACTGGTGAATGTTTCTGATAGTGCCTTTACAATTTCCACTGGTTTCTTTTTTCCTTTTTAGAATTACTTTTCGAGGCTTTGTGCTGGTGAGGTTTTTTGTTTGTTTGGCTTGTTTTCCTTTTGCCAGAAATGTCAACTCCTGTTAAACTTAAGCAGTATTTTTTTGGAAAAGCCAAATTGAAAAGAAAACAGTAGAAGAAAAGCCCCACATAATTTTACAGTAATCCTTAGTTGGGGATATGTGGGCTGGAAAAGGTTTCCTTGGCCTGTTGCCATCCTTGATTTGATGTCTGATTGATCGCCTGTCATCTGGCAGCCTTTGATCTATTCATTCCCGATAAACATCAATAAATCACTTGCCATGGTAACGCCAGACTCGGTGACGTCACACGTGGCCTGTCAACTCTGTTAGCGCGACTTGAGGGGCTCCTGGCGAGCCGTGCCACCCGTGGGCCGGGCTGGCCGGGGGACACGGGCCGGGCCCTGCCGGGGACAGCGCTGGGGGGCCGGCGAGGGCAGCCCCGAGGCTGGGCTGGCTCTGCGGAGTCCGGCAGCATCCCTGGAGCGCGGCGTGGCTGGCCTTGGGACAGCTTGGAGCAGGTAGCCCTGCAGCCTGCGCTGGGGATTGTTGGAGCCCAGGCGCTGAGCAGCGTGGCAGTGCTCCCACACTGCCTGACAGCTTCTCCGAGTGGGGCGGCTGGGCTTTGGTAAACAGCGAGGGGCTCGGGGAGTAAGGCAAATTGTAAATAACAACGTGCATGTTGCCTTTCTTCTCCTCTTGGACATCCACGTGCGTTCGGCCAGTGCTTTTGAAACAGGGAAATTGACTTCCCAGCAGTCTTACCCCGAATGCAAACAGCTAGAAAGTTTGGAAAGTTTCACAGTACGGTAGTGATAGCATCTAGCAAACAATATCGTAGCCAAATACTTCATGGTAATATTTTGCTTTTCTGGCCTGTGCCATCAAATAACATTTTTCTAGAAAAATGACAGAGGAACTTTTCCTGATACTTGGGAAATTCTATTTTTTAATGTGAATTTAGTTCTGCAAAATCTAGATTTTCCATGTGCTTTTCCGTTTTCGACTCTGCTGTATACTGGGCTCTCTCTCCACAGACTGGAAGAAAGTGTTTCTGCACTAAACACACATTCTGAGGTATCCTTCTCTCCCTCCACCACTCTCTGATTCTCCCTCCTTTCTCAAGTGAATCATCCATGATACGCGATCTATCTTTCATATTTAGCAGAAGTGTAATCTCTTTAAACTTTTAGCTTTTTGATAGCCACATTAAACATTTAGTATTGTGTATAATTGCTTCCCACTGAGATGCTGCTTTTATTGGTCACATTGGAAATGTTACTTTTTCTAATAGCAGTAAAAGCAAAGGCTTTTTTTTTAACACCTTAAAAAGCAGCTAGGAAATAACAGGTTAGTTAAGAAATATTCATTACAAAAACTTGACTGCAGGACTAATAGGAGATGGAAGAATGGTTTTGCTCTATCAAAATGACCCGTCAAAACGACTTTGTTTCATATTTGATTTAATTGTCTCTCTCCTGACAGGCACATTCATCAATAGCTTAATGGTCAATCAGAAGTTGGCAGAGTGAGTGCTTTCATTCTTTCCCATACACTAGCTTTGGCTTTACTTTATCAAAATGCCTCTGCCTAATGGATATGGGGGATGTAGAATGACTGAAGGGCTACTTATTTGACAAGAGTGAAAAAACAAGAACATTCATGCTGTTGATAAGTGCATGAAGATAAATAAGTGAGCTGTATGAGGTGTTTTATTTTAAGACAGAAAAAAACTTACTTTTTTTTCCCCCCCGCTTTTTGGCTTGAGAGCTGTGAGTTATAAGGTTCATGACTGCTTTTGTGGCATACTGAGAGTGATGACAAATTGATTGCTTGGTACTGAGAGAGAAAAAAAGGTGGTGGTGGGGGGAGAATTAAAGATGTCTGCTGATTGGTAACTCAGGAAATCCAGTCCCCAGCAACCTTGAGAATACTCGAGAATTTTTTTTCTCCAAACTGAAAGGTCCGCTCAGCCATAAAAAAAGAAAAGTTGTTTTGCCAGCTTCATTAGTGTTCACCTAATTAGCTGTAAACCTGATGGATTCCTGACAGCTTTAATGATTGGAGATGACAAGCTCCACGCAGTGTCATCCAGCAGAATTAGGTTTGCAGCTAGTTTGATGTAATCAAGTTGATATTACACAGTCCTGGTTGCCTTTAGTTGTGCATTAACTCAATTTTCTGCTGCAGGTGACAAATGGGCTTTGGTACCTGGATAATCATGTCATAGGAATTAGGACCCTTTTAATGGTCTGGAGTAGAATAACAACAACAAAGAACTCTCAGCAGCACAGAGCTCGCAGACATAACAGACAGGTGCACAAATTCTTTATGTCTAGCCCAAGTGTTAACACCACACTGTGGAAGACTAAAGCTGTCTCTGAGAATCAAGAATCTGTAAAAATGATAATTTCACTTTGTTTGCTTTGAGCCTCAGCTGAATATCATAGGTAAATTTGGGAAGGAGAGTCAGGGATTGCAATTTTATTCCTCACCTGTTAAAGCAAGAAGATAATCAGAATTGCTGCTCCAAAGACTTCTGTCATGTAAGTCAGGAGGAAGAAGGTATTTTCCAGTTAGAGGCTACTGTCTGGGAGGCTAAGATATTGTATTAGCAGAGGCCAGTCTTGATCCTGCAAACAGTAATTATCTATCCTTAAATTATAGCTTTCACTTGCAGCTTTTTTAGAGACCTATTTAAAAGATCAAGAAAATATACTTCCTACTGACAGAAATTACTTAATACATATTTTGTGTACAAACCTTGTGAAGAGACATTGGGAACTAGTGGTTGGCTGGAATCACATTTAGTTTATTTATTTATTTATTTATATATTTAATAAAACAGTAAGAGCCAGACAACTGCACTGAGTCTTCAAGGCTCTGGAAAAAAACCCCAAACAAACCTGGGCCTATGGTTTTTTTTTTTTTTTTTTTTTTTTTTTTGCATAGTATGTTTTAAATCCTAGAGATTTCTGTATGCTTTAGGCTCTTCCCAACTTCTGCTCTTACGTTCAAAAGCTGCACCTGGTCGGTGTGAGCGCTGAAATACACGGGATTGATGCTTCAGAGGTGCAGAGCGCTTCCACTTTCCAGGGACTTGAGTGCTCGTGCCAGCCCTCGGCCCCTCCAGCGTGGGGCTGGGGGTGCAGCACAGCAAACAGATGCAAGATGGCACACAGGTTGTGCCGCCAGATTTCCAGGCAGCTCTGACTCCGGCAACTCGAACGCTCGCTTTAATTTATGGCAATTGCTTGCAACTACATACATACCCCAAAAGTAAATGTAGCGATAAAGTAGGCTACCTATAAAGGTACTTGCAGTGTCAGCCCTTGGTATGTTATTTGCCTCCAAACCTGCCACATATTTCTCTGTTGGGCAGAGATTCTTCCTAGCAGCAAGCTGACAAAATGATTAGTTATGGCTGTCCTCTGCTTTTTTTTTTTTTTTTTTTTCCGGCAAAGTGTGAAAGAACAATGCAAAAAAAAAAAAAAAAGGAAAAAAAAAAGAAAAAGGGGCATAAATATAAAAAGGCTTGATAGATTCCCCTGAATATCTGCCTGGAAAACAGAATTTTCCAGAATCAGCTGCCATTTCTCCCATTAGCTTGACAGCTGTCAATTAGGGCTTCAGTGCTCTCCTGGGCCACAGTTTATTGCGTGCGGTTGATGTTGTCATTTTGTTCTCGGTTTTGCCTTGAGCACTATCATGAGCAGGAGTGAAATAGTCAATAACTGATGTATCAGCAGTTATTTCTTAAATTGGCTTACAAGTCTGCATTTTTCCTCTTTTTACTAAAGATTGTTTTGTAAAGTGATTAGAATGAATTGTGACTGCTGCAGGGTTATGGGAAATGCAGTGAAGCTAGGGTGAGTTAGCAGGATTAGAGTGGGTCCTTTTTGTCAGCCCTGCTTCCAGGATTAGTGGAAACTGTATAGAAAAGATCACCTTCAGGGTGAAGTGTGGGGTACATTTTTAAGCGTGCTACGTGCACGCTTATGCAGAAACATATGGTGGTACAGAGTGAATGAAAAGAAATCATCTGCCAGGACGTAAAGTAACCTACGTGTTATCTTCCTGAGCAAACCTTGGCACTGCTGGCTTTACGGTGTAGTAATCCATATTTTAATCCAATGTCGTGACTGCTTCCTAGAGAATCCAAATACAGATTGTCAGATTTTAACACAGCCCTGTTTTCAAGGTGCTGTTAGTGGATCAGGTATTAAGATGCCTGAAGTGTTGCATTGTCAAGTAGGAGTGTATGTGTGTGTATGGTTATGATACAACACCAAAAATAACATAGTTGCTGAGCAGTCGCGTGTTATCTTATCTGTGAAATACTTCAGCATCATTTACTAAACAATCTACCTCAGGTGTTTTAGTCTGATTTTTTTTTTTTCTTCTCTGTGTGTTTGGTAATTTTTTTAAAATTTAGTTACGCCCAAATTGTGGTTTATCATCCTTAAGTTAAAAATGAAAGGTGAATACAATATATTGTATTTGGTTACAATGATATGGACTGGTACATCCAGACAGATAATATGCAGTTGTAATTAGAGTGAATAGACAGGCATTCATTTTCAAATTCTTTGACACATGCATAAAATAGTCATATAATAAGATAAGATGACAATTTTATGTTAGGTTGATAAAGTGTCCCGATACATGCATTTAAATGTCTGTAAGCCTTTTTTTATCCAGACAGATTAATTCTAGTTTCCAGCATTTGCAGTTAGACATTAAATTAATTTTAAAAATCCCACTAAACAATGGATGCGTTGCTTTTTTGTATGTGTATGTGTCATAACCTAAAGCAGGAGGATTGAAAAAATTTGTGCAATTGATTTTTCTTGATTTCAACATAACAAAAAAATAAAGCATGAAAATTGGCTCAAAGGATTTAAAGCATAGTCCACGAGAGATTGTATTGTAGTTTTCTTAAGTACAATAATGCAGAATAGAACATTGTCAGAGCTTGAAATTGTTTGTTACCATTTTCATAAAAAGAACTGAAAGAGTTGAAATAAGTAGGGCTTAATTTCAGAGACTGCGAGATTCATCCTACTGCATTTGCCTGATTTTGCGCCTGAAAGATATTTTGGTCATCTCAGCAGAGAGCCAATCTGCAGAATTTAAACACTTCTCATTGCAGGCATCAACTTTAAGATATTTCTCAGAAAATGTTCAAAGGGTTTTTTTTCCCCTGGGGGTGGAGGGAGAGTAGGGAAAGAGTTACCAGAGGATCATAAAATATCTGAAAGCTCTTTGCCAATGCCATTACCTGGCCTCTTCGGGCTGTAAAGGGACAACTCTTCAAGAATAATTTAAGTTCGTATTTTAGACTTAATTATAAATTATTAATTAACTCTGTCAGGACACATGTTATTAATTATGACTCTCTTTTCTTCATTCAGAGCAGCTGTTGGGAATCACGTAAGTTGACTGTGCTTGTTGGTGTGGGAGTTTGCCAGTGAGGAGGCTCCATGGCCAGCGTGGCTCACCTCCAGCTGCCATCCCCTCCCGCCCGGGCGCGGCTCTTGGGCAGCTCCGCCCGGCAGCGCTGGCAATTAGTACATAGCGCTCACAATTAGTGACCGTTGTCCCAGGGCTTGGTTTTAGGTCCTGTCCATAAATAATTCCCGTTTTAGCAAGGCCGTGTGCTGGTGGGGAGGTGGGAAGGGCGGCGGCCAAGCCTTGGCGAGGGGCAAGCCAGGAGGTTTCCCTGCCCTTCCACCAAACTCCCGCCAAACTTCGCGCCCTGGCACAGAGCGGAGGGCTGCTTTATAATTCGTTTGGAATGATCCAAATTCATTTACTTTTGATATTTCCATCATTAAATTGAGCCCTCTGTTTCAGTTTCTTATGTGTTCTTTGCGGAATGCATGTTGCATAAAATAGGCAATTTTTAATGAACAATTTAATGTAAATGGGTTCTGAATTTAAATTAATATTAATGAAGCTTTGAGTGAATTTATTTTGCATACGTAAAGGCTTGTAACTCCTTCACTCATACACTCTTGTCTTTATGTACTAACACATTGGTTAGGTGAATTGGCTAGTTTCCATATTTTGTGATTAAAAACTCTAATGGATTTTACATGGATATTTGTGCTAGCGCAGCTTTGCACAGGTTACTATCGCTAGTAAAAAACGTACCTGCCTTGATATTCAAATTTTTGTAGTTAATATTTCACTGTTACCCCACCGTTTCTGTATGTTTCTTCCTACTTTGGTTTTGCCTTCATGCTTAAAGAAAAAAATACTCCAACAATAGTAACCACAGTCAAGATGTTTTCTTTCTTTGGCTTACCTCTAATGCATTATGTATTTAGAAATGATGGGATGTTCTATAATTAATTCTGTTAGATGTAATTGCTATAATCACTTTGATGCTACACATAATAAAAGTAATATGGTAAGCATACGGAAAAATATAAACACCTTATTGTAACATTTTTTGTAAAATTCTTTTAAAAATCTTGTTTAGAGCGGAACCTCCGCTTCTGTATTTTGTCAGAGCTAAGATTTTTTTTTTTTAAAAGTACATTACTTTAGTCAATGAATTAATTTCAGATATTGAAAAGATTTTGACAGGCAGGTTGTCTTGTATTTGCGTGCGAACATCCCTGACTGTGCGGCATTAAAGATGTAGTTCATTAAGAAGCCAATCTTCAGTGTGGCTACAAGTGAGACATAAATATCACTGTGTATTTCATGAAATGAGAGACAAATATGTACATTATATCAAAACCCAGGACATAGGAAATAGCACAGGAATGGAACTGTACAGTGGAAAGCTTCTTTGTAGCGCAAAATTATGGGAAATATAAAATGTATGAAAGGTAGCATGTAACTAGAGAGGGAGTTTTTCAGGCATGGTCCCAAGTGGGAAAAAGACTACAGAAGGTGATTTCTCTCCTCCTGCTTTTTTCTTCTTTTTTTTTTTTTTTTTTTTTTTTAAACAAGTAGCTTTGAGTTATTGTTTGCAAACACAGTTTTTGATAGGGAGGAAATGAAAAAAATATGTCCAATGGGTTAAGCTGTGTAGCTGATATCCTTGATTCTGTAACAAAAAAATGTTAATATGGCCATAGTTCTTAATTAGTTGCACACAATACTTAATGCTGCAAAGGTCACTTGGTTTTATGGTCCAGCTTCGCCTATGAATTTGTATGTTTCCCCCCAAATATATATTTCTCTCTCATGTATTTTCTAAGCAATTGAGCATGGAAATTGTGGTGAAAATGCAAACTAGAAACAGGATAAGAAAAATACATTTATTGTGGACAAAGAAGAGGTTTTATTTAATTTTTTTTTTAATTTTTTTTTGCTGGTCTTATTTTCAAATAATGCACAGCTTTGCGTGGCAAGCAGCAGTATTACATTTAACTTCTGTAAGCTGAACAAACAAACCCTGACCAAGCTCTCGCTGGATTGTTCTGGGGAAGAACAGAACAGGGTGCTGTTTCTGAGTGTCTCTGGGACTGGGCTCGCTGCCGGCAGCCCTTTCCCTGCTAGGTCAAGCCTGTTGCTGGAGGGCCAGATCGCAGCAGGGGCCTCCAGGAGGCTTGGCCAGGCTGCTCCAGACTGGCAGCCATCAGTCATCCATCTGTGACACAGAGTCTGTTTTTGATGGCAGGGATGATAAAAGGCCTGGGAACTGTATAGGCCCTTGTAATCAGGGCCAGTGCTGACATCCTTCTCAACTTTGACAGCTTCTTCCTTTTCTCTCTTCACCGCCAAGACTGTCTCAACTGGATTTTTTTTTCCTCTCTCTTGTTTCATGTACTTGATCAGTCTCAGATGCTGGGAATTATTTTTTTCTGGAGGGAGGAGGAGTGTTTCTTTTGGTTTGTGGGTTGGGCAGGTGTGAGAGGAAGTCTGGTTTTTTTTTTTTTTTTTTTGTACTGTAGGCCTGTTGCTAATTAATGTTCCTCCATAAGATTCTGTCGGAGTTGAGTAATGTTTTTGATCTTTATGCCTGATAACTGCATACTTAATGAGATTTCAAAGCTGTGAGTGCAGCTCCCTACAATTATTGACAGATGCCTTTTCTTTGCCATTGGGTTCAGCTTCATAAATCCTCCTGCAGTAATGAGGTTCAGAAGTGCCACCCTGCCAGTGAGCTAATGAAAGAGGGGGGGAGGGAGGGAACAGCTCATGCCTGCCTGACACATTTTTTTCCTTTAAAATTTACTATGCAGATGTCAAGCTGTGGGACGATTACTTCAAACATGCTAATTTTTATCTTGCTTTTGTGTCAAGCCTGCATGCCATTTTTCCCCCCCAATAATAAATAAAAATAGAAACCTCAACCTATTTAAATTTTATCATGGATCATAACTATTGAAGACTTTGATGTATGTGTGTTCTTTTGCAGTTTCCAGTCAGTGGAGCAGTTTTTTGAAATCCGAAGGGCAGAGAGAGGTTAAAAAATAAAAATCATGGGAGGAGGGGGGAAATAAAAGGCAGCAAGCTGCCTCGGCCGCACGTCAGCCTGCCCTAACCGTGCACTTGAAACATCGGAGATTTCATTTTAGAGTTCTGAAACTAAATCCTGGTGGAGAATAGCCGCACCATGCCAAACAGTCGATTTCCTTTTCAGCAGGGCCATACATCACTGACCCACCCTTCCCTCCCGACAGAATGACATGTGTCATTTATCACCGGGCCCTGCCGGAGCCGGGCGCGGGGGGGCCGGCAGCTCCCGCTCCGGCTGTGCCGCTGGATGTGCTCCGGCCGGGAGCGCCCGCTGGGCTGGGGGCACGGGCACGCTCACCGAGGAGGTTATGTGCTTTCATATTATCTGCTAAGTCGCCTTGTTCAGCTCCCTGAAGGTTTTCCCCTCCTGTATTCTTTCTCTCTGAGTCTCTCTTCATTTCTCTTCCCCCCCCCCTTTTTTTTTTTTTTTTTGAGTTTGGCAGTTGGGACAAACTGGCTGACACGTATCATTCAAGCAGCACCAGCTTGCTGGGGGTTGTGTAAATGAATCTGGGAGCTCTTGGTTTCACATGATTCAAACGTGCATTATTGAAGATGGATGTTCCTTAAAAAAAGATTGATGATGGATATCAGGCTTATAGTGCCATTTATCATTTTGAATATTATTTAGACTTGCCGTGTAAAGCTGTAACTTGAGAGTTGGATGAGCTGGGACAGAATGGAGGCCTCGGCGTGCACGTTGTGATTGATGGCTTTGCTTTCTCATTGTTTGTTACCAGATACTCGCCGGTCATTACAGGAGTGCCTTACAATTGTTTTAGGGGCTGGATTTCCGTGTGTGTATGTGTGTGTGTGTTTGTACAACAGGGAGAGGGACAGGCAGAGGCAGAGTTAAGTTTTTAGTGGGAGCATTTCAATAATTGTAAAGAATGTAGACAAAGCCATGGCCCGTGCAAGGATGCAGGCAGCCTTTTGCATGAGCACAGAGACTTGCCGTGTGTAACACTAAAATACAATCAGGACTGTAGCTGATCCACTGTAACATTGCCAGGCATTGCTACTTCCAGTATAAAAAATGTGCTTGTGAACAGATTAACACACTCCAGCTTCCTTTTGCTAACAGGATGCACCTTTTATTTTTTTTCTGGGTCCCAAATAATGGCGAAGGAAAGAAGGTTCTAGGTCATAATTATTTCAGCATTCAGATATTTCTTTTCCACCCACGCTCTTCATGCAGGGTTGTGAATCTTTGAGCCTTGGTGTTCGCTCCCAAGTGTCCAGGGTGCTCCTCGAGGGTGGATGGCCTGGCTGTGTAAGTACAGTGGGCAATCCCTTCCCTCTTTGAAGCACTTTTGCTGGAACCAGGACACCCCCACCTGCTGGAAGAATTAAGGAAACAGCTTTTTATAGAAAATTAGATTTTTTCCTAAGAAGTGTAGGCAGGGAATTTCAGGAGGTAGGCACTCCAATAATGGAGCAGCCTCAGCAATAGGCAGTGCCAGAACTTCAGGTGTTGGGGTGTTTGTGCCCCTTCAGGCAAGTGCAATACCAGCCTGGTTAAACTTGTTCTGAGATGACAAACTATTGACTGTTCCTTGCCTGGTGCATCCTACAAAACTCAAATGATTTACAGGACCAGTAGGTAAAATGAGATGAGAATTACTTTGTTGGATCAGTCTTGAATTTGCACAGGTAGCTGGTATTTTTGAAAAACTGCTTGTCACATCAACTTTTTCTTTGATTTCAGGATGCCCTCCTAGCAAAAGGGAATGACAGCAACATTAAATAAACATTTAGGTTAAAATACTTTTTTTTTTGTTTTGTTTTGTTTTTTTTTTTTTGTTTTTATAAAGCCGCAGAGACCTTATATGTGTTTTATAGAAATGAGTTTTTCAGTTCCATATACTTTTGGTACACTCAGTTGTCAAAAGTAAGGAGAATTCAAGTTTATACACTTCATTCAAGTCCATCACCATGAAAAAACTCTGAAAAACAATAATACTTTCTATAAAGCCTTCAATGCTATAAGGTAAAACTTTGCTCTGCTACTCCTGCACTTGTGTAACACAGTAGGTAATTGAAGTACAAGTGCCAATTTGCTGTAACAATTGTAAACACACCTTGATACAAATGGCATCATTGCATTCTTACTGATTAGAAAACTTTGCTATTAATAGACACAAAGTCCATTTCAGGTGTAATTGGTAAGGAGCTGAGTGCACTCATGGGAAGAAACCTTGTTTTGTTTTTTGTTCGCTTTTATTCTTATCCCTTTTTTCAGTTTTATAGCTGGAGACATGATTTATTGCAGCCATCCATCTTTGGGGCTCATCCATCACATCCTGGTTGCTAGGCAATCATGGCAGCAGCTGTTTGCTTTGAATCAGACAGAAAAGTTGTCAATCATCAAAGGCAGGTGAATAGCATTAGAAACACGCTATTGTCAGACGGAATAATTAATCAAAGAGAGAAAAGATAATTAAAAAGATATGACCCTTGCAAGTACTTGCTCTGGGTTGCCTGGAAAAAAGAAAAACTGCCTGGTCTTTTCTAGACACTTAAGCAGCTGAGGGCTGATAAAATATGCACTCTGCAGTGCATAGTTTTTAATTAATTGAAAAAGGTTCAACATTCAAAGACGATGCTGGAGAAAAGTCTGATTATGAGCATAAGTAATATTTATTGTTTGCATGAAAGGCTTGACATGGAGTTCTAACTTTCTGTCACAAATCTCCTGCATGCTTGCACTAAGCCTCTTTCAGCTTCACTATCTTTGCTGGCAGTTACTGGAGTGTGTGGTTAGTCTGTCCAAGTGAGGGTCCTACGGCTTTCATCCAGCCTTTTCATCCTGGGCCACCTTTCCAGGCCATTGTCTCCTTGGCTGTCCCTGCAGCAGAGTTGGAGTGCACGAGCTCTGCCATCAGCAAGGCAGGCAAAGCTCGGCGAGGCTGCAGCACCCACCGCCCTTTCTTCAGTGCAGGAAAGGTGTCCAGGCAGCCCCTAGCTCATTTCCAATCAGCCTGAGGAACAGCAGGCTCCTGTGAGCCCATTCTGAACCCTGATTTTCCAGCAATTTTCCAGTTATTTGTAGCTGTAATGATGGGAAGGCTGCTGCAAAGCCCACTTTCCAACTCCTCCAAGTTTGGGTATCCTGGCAGTGGGTGCAGCAGAGCACACCCAGCACAGGTGTAGGCAGGAATGCACTTCTGGGTAGTGCAGTGCTGAGCAGTGTGTGTAAAACAGCTGGGCAGAGCTGGTGCTGCTGCCAGCAGGGCAGGGCTGAGTGCTGCTGCTGCCCAAAAGCTGGGTCTGAGGCTGTTATGTGGCACAATATTTTTGTGAGAATGCAAAATGATGATTGATTGCTGGGCAAAATGCCCATGTAGTTCAAAAAACCCCAACTTTGGTGTTCGGGCTTTGAAGGTGTCTGTGGATAGACTGATCACAGGAGAGAACAGGTATGATGATTGCATTAGTAGTGTTTATTTTTTACAAAGTATTTTGTAAGTAGTGATGCAGGGGTGGCTGCCATGCTGCCCCTCTGTATTTTTCCATTTTTGGTTTCATACTTCCTTACCCTGTTTTCTAGAAATGAACAAAGAAACTTCAAGTTTGTGCTGCCAGGAGAACAAACCCGCTTACTTTTAATACCAAAACTAGATATTAGTGTTGATTATCAGCAAGATTTGCAAGGATACATGCTGTGAAATACATAAATGGGAATTTAAACTGCAGAATGAAAACGTTGTACACCGCTCTGCACACACCATCCCTTTCACACTGGCTGATGCCTCTGAGTGTTCTTTGCACAGTTCTTGGTGTCAGTGTGTCACAACCAGCTCCTCTGCTAACTGTGTGTAGCCTATATCACTTTTTCTGCTCTCACACCCTGTTTCCCTTGTAATCATTCCAGTATTTACTTAGAGGAGGAGAGAACACAGCTAAGAAGGAAACGGGGTGCCATCTGAGTGCTGGGTATGACACATCTGCTGCATAGAGCTATTCTTCCAACACTGGGGGCAGGAAGCTCAGGCTGCAGCTAGCTTGGATGACTTGGAGAGATCTGTATCCTCAAGTAACATTTCATATTAGTGATTCCTCAGAACGTCATGTTCACCAAAGTTTGTGTGAGAAATTACAAAAAAAAAAATCTCTTTAAAAGCACAGAAAAGCACAGTACTGCATATTAGCATTAGCTTGAGAAATATCATCTGTGCACTGCACAACCAAAGTCAGCAGCCCCTTGGCTGATAGCCCAGCGCTTCTATGTAAAGTTAGGATGTTGTCTGGAGTTGCTGGCAGGTATATTTTTTTTAGCAGGACTCTTTTACTTCTATATATAATAGTAATTCAGTCTGACATATTACTGGCATTTTTTGTCATAGGTGAGTAGGCCCTGTGCTTGTGCAGGGCAAATGGGGGGATGCTTGTGCACAGGAATGCAGTGCTTTCTCTTGCACGTTTCTGTGAATTAAATAAATGTGGGACATCCATGCCAGCATGGGAGGTGACATGTTTATGGCTAAAGAGCTCTTTCCTTCTTAGCTGGGAAGCAGATTTGTCTCCTTTTCACATATCAACACCTCTGATACCTTTTCAAGTATTTGCTGTATTTCAGATCTGCAGATCACTGTTTTATTTACTGATAGGGGAACTGTGGCAGTGGTTCCCTAATGGAGGGATATATAGCGCTGACATCAAGGAAATGTTGGCTAAGAGGCACTTGGATAGATGGCTGCATGTTGGAATATAGGTGGTTATTCTTAGTCTGATAGAGACTTTTTAGTACATTGTATATGAAAGTTCCCCATGATAATGCTTCCCTCTGCTCATCAAGGTGAGATGCATCTTCTCCCTCTTATTTTTCCCAGTCTCTATTCCATGCATGGTGTTGAGGGAAGACAGAATATCTGTTCCTCATTTACAATATTTGTTACACAGGTGAAAGAGTTTGGATTCTACGAAAGGGTTTTTCTGTCCTAGCCTCCCCCTCATCCTTCCCCATATACAGGCTGCTTTTGCAGTTGTATGGGGAAAACTGTTTAGAAACTTGAAATACCTTGGTACTGAATATGGTAAAGCTGCATTGCCTTTCTGTTCATATGAAGTGAAAAATGGACAGAATATGTCAAACATTAACACCGGCACAGACAGTAAACTGTTTTGCTTTAAATGGTGGAAGAATGTGCAAAGGGAGTTTAAAATAAACAGTCAAATAACAATCAAACATTTGCCAGTGTTTAAGTCACTGTGTTAAGTAGAATGTAGTATCTCAGTAGGAACCATTAAGTTACATGGTATCTGTATACTGAAAAAAATATCTTGAGGAAATTGTATATGTGTGTGTGTGTGTATATATATATATATGTATATATATATATATATATGTAAAATATGCTTGGCTGAACCTGAACTGAGTAAAAGTGCAAGGCTTCCTTCAGCCCATGCCCTGCCTGTTCCAGGCTGTGACACTGCAGCTCTGTGCCAGACAGTGCTCAGGTCTGTCCTGCTCTTTGCCAGAGACCCAGGGCATTTCTCACTGGCTTTAGAGTGTGCTGTGTACATGAGGGATGGAGGATATGCATTTCCTTTTGAAGCTTTCTGATATAAGAGAGACTTTTTATTCCACATTTTTAAGGTTAGTTGTCCTTTTTATTCCTTTCGGTGTAGCTTGCTGTTGCATGTCTTATATGCATGGTGATTTTAGGGCTTCAGTCCTACCAGCCTGTGCAGTGAAACAGCAATATTTTTTATCTCCAGTTTTCAGTTTGTCAGCAGTGTGCTTAAGAAAAGTCTTCTGCAAGCTAAACCTGAAGCTTGGAAGATGTCCTGGTATTCTCTAAGTGACCATCCTTTGGTGTCCAAGCCACATTGCAGTGAAATGCATAAAATACATTTGTATGTACTTATGTGATGAAAAATACCCTGGTTTATTCAGCATGTTTTCTAGGATAAGTCTTCAGAAATGACTGGGGTAAAAGATAATGGTTTTACTGTCGTAGGTGCAGGATGACTAGCTCGTGTCAGCTGATAATCCAGGAGCAGAGCCAGATGGCCTTGGAGGTAGGGAATCATCAGATAAAAGCCATCAGGCAGGGTACTACTTTAATCCCTGGGGTAACTGTGTAGGGAGGAGCAGGGTTGGAAATGCCTTCAGGAGAAAGGGAGGAAGAACTAGAGCCATGCAGAAGAAAAGATTGGTAGGTAGTGATCTAAACCACTGTATGGTCCCTAAAATAGAAATACCTGAATACCTGTTACTTTATTTTACTTGCCTTCAAAATAATGTATACAACTGTGCTGTTGTTTTAGAGTTAAACATATGCCTTGCTTTCTAATTAACCCCCAAATCCCTTTGCATTTGCCATATTAATTTAATTAGTTTGGGCATAAGAGTACAGTTCTGGCAACCACCTTAACCTTGTAAGTAAAATGCAGAGACATAAACCAGGTGGACAAAACTAGGTTGGACTTGTTGCAAATTTTAGTGAAAGAATATTTGAAGAGTAGAAGGTAGAACTTGAGGCAGCAAAGATAGTGTGTGAGTGGGTTTTTTAACTGCTGAAATGTATCATTTACCCAGGATACCTTGTCTTCCTTTGTTTTTGCTCAGGGCCTGCAATAAAATGCTTCCTATCTATATTAGTTAGAAAATAGTCCGATGTAATATATGAGAATAGTGGTGCATTATTTCCTCATGCTTATATGTTTTCTGTGTAAAATACTCTAGCAGCAGTGAAATCTTGCTGTGTGATTGCATTTCATTTTGAGATGGTTAGCTGAATAAGCAGGAGGACAAGCAAGCAGTAAGCTGAATGAAGGAAAAAAGAAATAAAATTTTACAGCACATTCTTGTTGTAGGAGTGTGCAACACAAAATTGTGTGACTCAAATGCTCAATCTGGTCTTCATGATTAAGCAATAAACAAATTACAAAACAAAGTTATTATCCTTTAGAAACTTGTGCTCAGTCGTGAAAAAGTTAAGTATTTAACATTTCTCAAAGGAAACCATTTTTTGTTACTTGATTTTCACTGGCTGTGTTTTCTAGCTAACAATACCATGTGTTTGCATTAGGTTAAAATTAAAAACTTCTTTTATAGACACTGCAAACATTTTATATAGTTGATTTACTGAATGTTGATAAAAGGAAATGAAACAATTAAATTTTGTGTTAAAATGAGGGTGTGATTTGTTGTAAGAACTGGAAGATACACTTTGTGTGAAGTAGTTGCTTACTTTGCTGAAGTAGAAATGTCTTTTTGTGTTGGATGTTTGTGTCACGCCCGACATAATGGAGTTCTCATCCAGGAATGGATCTTCTCAGCAGCAGCACTGGAAACATGTAAAAATATTAATGCTGTGGATTCCCCCAAATTCTGCTGCTTACATCCAGCAAAGATGTCCCTGTGTGATTTTTTTTTGTGTAAAAACTGTGTGTAATTATTGAAATCTGTCAGATCGCTGGGAGCGTATTCTACTTTCCGGACAAGATTCCCCACAAAAAAGCTTTAAAATTTCTTAAGCTAAGTAAGTAGCACTGCTATGGCAGGGATCCCGCTTGCATTCAGTGGGGCACCTACCAGCGTGGGGGAAGGAGCTGTTCTGTCCCTCCGTGGCTCCTTGTGTACAGCAGCAGCTTGGCATAGCTGGTGATGTGGGTCAGGCAGTCCAGGGCCATGGAGGGTGAAAATGAACTCGCATGGAGCTGTCTGGAGAGCTTCAGTTCCTGTCCTGAGCACGCTTCCCTGTCACAGTAGGACATGAGGTGGTGGGGAGCTCTGAGGGGCTGCCCGGCCCTTCCCCAGCTCAGGCTCTGCAGCCGTGCCCTTCCCAGCAGGCACACACGGACATCCCAGCGCTTGCCGAGCATACCTTCAGTGTCCTGCTGCAGGGGGATCACAGCCTGCCCTGCCGCTTCCTGGGGGTTGTGGCACTTCAGGTACTCCACAGGCTGACTTGGGTGTTGACAGCTCGAAGCAAAGGTTTGGAGCAGTTGGTACTGCTGTGGATTGTCCTTTGGAGTAAGCCATGGGTGCCTCCAGTGCTTGTTCTTGTTCAGTCCAAAGCCCACTGAAATCAAATATTATTCTTTTACTGACTCTATTAACTTGGTTGGGCTTTCACTGAGATATGTAGCGCCAGTTTAAGGAACAGAATTTCATCTCTCTTACGTGATAACTTCTGTTATGCTTCTGCTCATTGTTGGTGTAGGGTAGATACTGATGGATTCTTGTAGATGGCTCTTGGCTGGGTTCTCCACTTGTGAAGTAACTTTTTTTTGTGTTAAAGAACCTGTAAGGATTTGGGAGTAGATGCTGAGCAGTTGTTTTTCTTAAGAGGAATGTAATGTAATGCTGATGTCACAATCAAGAATGGAGATTTTTGTTTGATGGCATTCAGTTAGGTGGAGTATTTTAATCTGTTTTGAAATAATTATACAATTACTAATGGGATGCCAAGAAACTTTTGGTTAATATTCAGAACAGTATTAAGTTATAAATAGACAATGTTATCAGTCAAGTGTCTGTATCAATGGGTAACAGCATTGTACAAATTTGTCTGTTGATTCTATTCTAAAAACACACTCTTTATCCTTACTCTTTTAGTGCAAAATTACATCTCGTTATGGATAATATGTCATGTCTCCCTAAAAATGTGATCTTGATTTTCATCCCATGATGATACTTTACTCAATAAATCAAAATCTTCCTCAACAGTTAGCAACCAACTTATTTAACGGTTATGCCTGAAATGTTGATACAGGGAATTTAGCAGTTAACAGTGTTTATACATTCCATAAGCATTAACAGGTTGGGCTATACTGGAATCCAGTAAATATCCGTGAAACACGTGGGAGAACGACGCGCTCTGCAGGGTCTGAGCGCTCGCCTGCCAGACATCTCGTGAAATACCAAAAGCAATAATAAAGTTTATAATGATGATATTGTCAGGAGTACACGTTGTCTGCTATCACTGACAAGGAGGGAGCAGAGCCTGTCACCCAGTGTTTAGACTGAGGCAGGAGAACACTACAGATGTTCTTATCTTCTGCAGATAGTTTTGTCCTGAATCAGTGGGTTTTACACATTCTTGTGTACGAAAAAAATGCTCTTCACCTTCGGAGTAGTTCTGAAGAAAATAAAAGGAGGCTAGTGTTTCTCTGTGTCAAGGTTGTTTCCTATTTTTGCAATCAAAGTTCAGCAAAATATCCCTACCAAATCTGTAATTTTCCCAGTAGCTTTTTGCCTTCGGTTGCTGGTTTTCTTTTATTGCAGTCTAAAATGGACATTCTGCTAAAATGAGTAAAAAAAATGCCATTTGCTAGCTACAGTCTGCATAGGCAGTCATGTGCTGGCTGCCTTGTTCCTGATCTGTTCAGCAGCTGCGGGGTGGATAACCCCAAAGCAAGCCAGGACTTCTAAAGCTACTACTGTTCTTTTGTCTCTGTGCCTATAGATTACATTTTCTCAAAACATGCCTTCAACAGAGTTTTTTACTTCTGTTCCTTATGACAAAACATGGCAAAGAAAGAAAGAACATAAATTCCACCTACAGTCTTGAAGTTTAAAGTTGCATTTCAGCCACACTACACTGGGTATTATTTTTATTATCACTTTGTTCTTGCATCTATGTAAATTACATTAAATGGAAGATCAAGGCATTCATGAAGTATCGGTGACATCAGTGGAAAAAAGATGAACAAGCTATTATGAGAGATGAAAAATAAAGAAGATGTCTTTAATTTGACAATGAAGTGAAACCCACCAACTTTATAACATGAGAATATTTTTAACAAATATTCCCTTAAAGCTTTGCTGTGGCCGTGCCCTCAATGGCATCTCCAGTCTGTCACCAAGTCCATTATAAAATCCTCTTACGAGGATGCAGCTTTAGATTGCTACCTAAACTTCTGTTACTTGGAATGTTGAATTGTCTTGCTTTGCCCGAAAGCAAGCACACTTTTAAAAAGAGTTACTTGTTCAAACTATTTATGTTAACAAATTGTCATAAATACATTCTTTGATATTCGGGTTCTCCTGTTTTCTGAGGCCTGCTTATTAAAAACAATTTCACAAATCCTGCCTTCAGTCAAAAGTGTCTGGTAAATGCTGGTATTTTGAAGTCTAAATAGGTCTTAATATCCTACACAGTAATATATACATTTATCATATTATTATGTGTCTTTTGTGGATTCGAAACTTGAAACCACAGAGATTAATTCAGACGTCAAAACTAGGAATACCTGGTTTAAGAAACCTAACTTTTGATACATATGCATGCATTTTTTCTTGGAAAAAAAGATTGCAGTGAGAGATTAAGTTCTTGAAATTAGATTTATTCATAATCTGTCAGTCTATGCACCAAAATAATGATTTTTCAACGAAGTGTGAGAGAGTGTTGGTACTCAGTGAAATACATAGTTCCCTTACAGTAGTCTTTTAAATTTTTTTGTTCTCATTCATATGAATTCCTTGGAAAAATGTACTTGAGGGCTTTCTTAAACACACTACATATCCAGAATATACAGCTTTTAGCACAGTGTAGCTTCATGTTTGTGGGTCTGTCATTGCCAGCCAAAGGAGGCTGGGATCTTAGGAAACAACAGCATAATCTTTTGCTTTCTATTTTCCTGAGGTAGAATGAAACTAGGTGGAGAAATTTAGTAAAATTTGGGATCTAAGGGGGTTTTATTTATCCCGCAGTACTGGAGGAATCATCAGGAAGAGGGAATAAAATTTGGGATCTAAGGGGGTTTTATTTATCCCGCAGTACTGGAGGAATCATCAGGAAGAGGGAATCCCCGTCTGTATCCAGGCGGCTGTACCAGAACATTTGATCATTATATTGCCAAAGGAGCCTGAATCCCAGTCAGGCTGGCTCTCTGTGGAACTGGCAGCTACGGAGCTTGCCAGGAGAAACAAGCCTTAGAATATCTGCTTTAGTTTTTGTTTATTTGTTTTGTGATTTATTTTTTTTTTATAGTAAGTGCTATCATTTTGAGCTTTGCTACTTTGACAGTGCTTTGGTGGTGTGTCCAGTTCTGTGTTAAAAGAAATAGTTGTATAAACAATGCTGAGAACTAGGAATTCCTGAATTTTCTCTAAAGGGAAATCAGAGTTTTGTATATCTTAGTTTTCAACCCATAATACAGGGGGTAGTGGGAGGTAGAGAATATATCTTGCTTCACAAGAACAATCTGAGAATTAATGCTTACAATGTACAGCTTTGTAATGAGACTGTGATATGTAGATGACACTTTTGAGGCGGAATTTCTAATTCAGTTTTTGTTTTGCTGTATGTGTTTAGCCTTCGCTGTGGTCTGGCAGTATGTTCTTTATCTTCAGTCATTCAATCTAAGAGAAAGGCAGTAGAGAAAGGCAGTTAAAAGAGAAATGAACTTGTATTTTAAGTTTTGAAGGAAGGAGTCTCTTTTTTAAGTTTCACAGTTCAAAAACCTAAGTGGAAGTTGTTATTAAACAGCTGCAAAGAAAAAAGAATCATCTTAATAGTCAAGTTATTCTAAATTAAAAAGGAAAGAAAACAAACAATCAAAAATCCTTATCAAGTTCTTTGGGAAACAGAAAAGGAGGAAAAAGTCTAAGGAAAGCCAAACCGGCTAATGTTACAGTTGTCACAATTACTCACATCCTATGCTAAAGCTTGAGGAAGCGAGGTAAAAATGAGCCAAAACTGGCCTTGGATCTCATTGCTAAGGCTTCTGCTCATGTCAGTGTTCTCATCTGACTCTCACTTTCAAATCTGGCCTTACTCCTCACAAAAAGATATTTTAAATCACGTAGTTTGGAAATAAAAGAAGAAGGGGTTCTGCGTACTGTGTAAATACAGAAATGGATTTTTTTTTTCAGATGTAGGTAGAAAACGGCAAGGAATATTTTTGTTAATTATAGATGTTCTTAAATTATGTCATATTGTTCTGCTTGATTTTTAGACAATTTCACAAAAATACTTTTCCTGAAATTGTTTCAAATTATACTTCTTAGTATATTAAATTAAATGTATATTTTTGCAGACAAATAGTATGGCCCTGATTTCTCAGTTACCTCACTGACTGCATTGAGACTGGATATGATTGCTGGACTGGGTCTGCTTCTCTGAAAATTGTACTTCATGGACAGCATATTCTCCTACACTTTATGTACACATACAAAAGGAGCATAGTTTATATGTAGAGATTGAACAATCTGTCTATTTGTACAGAGAAAGATGCTGTATATACTCGAGTGCAATGTTTTGTAGCAGCGTCTTTATTAGGTACCTGTGTAATTTACTAAGAAGTGAACCCCGTAATTTGCCATTGTCCTGGAAGTAATTTTAATATTCCAGCTTGTCAAGCACTTTGGATACTTGGCATTTCAGTAATTGCTGCATCATGGGCAAGTTTTTTTACTTCTTCTCACAAACACCCTGCAATTATGCCTCTTGAAGTCCAAGTCAGTTGAGAAACAGTTCAAAAAAAAAAAAAATCAGCCAAACTTTTTTAGACTTCTAAGTAGCTCTGATATGAATTAGCCCTAGCGTTTCTATGTAAAAAGATATATTAAGTAATTTTATAGCATATATTATTTATAGCGTTTTTCTTCTCCTAAATGTTGACACAGTTCTGTGCATATGCATTTGACAATAATCCCAGTAAAATGGTTAAAAACATTCCTAAAACGAGATGTAGAAAACTGTGTGGTATCTGTAAAATATACGACAATGTGGTTTAGAAGAGAAGTTTTGTCATATTTGGTTGAGCTGATTGCAACACCCGTGTGTGGTTTTTGATTAGACACACAAGTGCCCATTCTGTATATACTCAGTTTTTGGTTTTCACATTCTTTTTCCCTCAGCCCTCTGTTCTGATTATGTACTGGAGAGCAGTCTTTGTTCCATTGATTTCTGTCTGTCTACCAAAGGATGAAGTTTGCTCATCTCACACACACGTCTGTCAGTGCTGCACCAAGGGTCAATCCCGCGAGAGGCAAATTGAAGAAATGAAAACAAATAAGTTATAAAATAAAGTGACAATAATGTGCAGTAGCATAAAGATTGCTCTGGGCTGCTTTTGAGAAAGACAGCTAATGACTGGCCCTGCTGGATGGAGCGGGAAGGGTGCGGGAGGAGAGGACGGGGAGGGAGCTGGGGGCAGCTGTGGGGGGACAGAGCTGCCTCTGCCTCACACCTCCTGATGCTGGGCTCAAAGCAGGCACAATTCTGTGTGTTTGCAGTGGGTAGGTCCTTGTAAAAATCAGTTTATCTGGGGATCTCTGAGCCACGGTGTCAGAATCAGGCCCAGGAGTATGACGGAGTTTCGCTGTGTTCCATGTCGCTGCAGACATTAATCTTTTAAAGTCCCCAGGAAAAAAAAAAAAACAACAAAAAACAATCCAAAATTGCAGAACATTTCAAAATGCACTTTTTTTTCTTTTTAAACAAAGTTTTATTTTTCACCTAAATGATCCATGCATTAGAATGTCCATAAACAAGCACATACGTGAAAATGTATTTACGTGGACAACTGGTTGTGTGTGTGTGGTGTTCAACATCTACGAATCCTGGCCTAATGCAGTTGAAACATTCAAGTCTCTTTTAAGATTGTAATTGAAGTAACATGATATAAATGTAAACTTTAGCTTAGAGCACACAGAGCATACAAGACAGTTTGACACCTTCATTTCAGCAGTAAGAAATTACCATTGTCTCTTGTTTCTTGCTTCTAGCTTATATGACCAAGCCAAAAAGTAATTACACAATTAGGGTTGACATACTGGTTCCTGTAATATTTCTTGCTGCAGTTTTTTGGTGGCTTATTTCTACTTCAGATTTTCCAGTCCTTTGTAATTCATACCAAGATGTCCATTTTTATTGCAACAAATTTACTCATGGAGATTGCAAGTCTTGCATAATTTAATGATGAAAAGGCAGCTTTTCATTTTCTCCAAATGTAGTTATTTGTAGATTAAAGATAAACATTTGTGGAGCTAATATGGTTTTTGTAAGAATTTTGTCACCAACGTGAACACTGAATTGTTATGTAAAGGAATGGGAAAGTGTGTAAATAATTACAGGATTATGCATTTTAAAAAGAAGGATGCACAGCAATGTGCAATGGCAGATCAGGAAGCGGAGCGGTCTCCATAGGTCAGGTAACCCTTGGTTTGCTCTATTCTGCAGGTACAGAATGGGAGTCACTGATGTTTCTGCAGTTCTTGAAGGCACTCAGCAGTGCCAGTCAGTGTCTCTCAAGGCCAGGGGAGCCCTCGTTCCCTCTCCAGGTACTCAAGAGCAGGTCAGATGCAGTGCAGCCCTACCACCCACCCAGTCCTTGGCTCAATTTGTTTCCCAGTCTGTTCCTTATTTCTGTGGTGTGTAATGCAGTTTCCGAGTCCTGTAATTCTGTACCTCAAGACTTGCCCTCTCCAGGAATATTCTGAGACAGCTGTGCATTATCGCCTGCTTAATTATGTACTTCTGCTTGGGACTTGTCCAGGATGATGTAAAAGCAGTTCTATATGGTATTGTTCTCTGTTCTCTGGGTTTTTTTGATTTAACAAAACCCCTCATCCTAATTCTGTGCTTTTTGACCATTCCTGCACTGTACCTTAATCCTCAGAACAGAATGATGATGGGATGAGTCGATAGGCACAGAGTGAGGCATCTGCTGCAGATTTGAGTTTTCCATGGCTTCTGCAGCTAAACTGGCTGTTCAGATCCCTGGTTGTGAGGTTTCCTTGCTTTTGATCCAGACACGGGAGCTTCATCTCATCCTGGAGCCGAGTCTGTCATTATATAAAATACAATGGAGGGCTGGGAAGGAAGTATAGTGAGTTTGCTGGTGACAAGCCAAGTGGAGGGGGGTTGCCAAGTATTAATCATTTGTATAAAGCTGCATCCACTCTTCAGCCAAATGAATCTGTTCTGCCTTGGTTTCTCACAGTGACAGCATCAAGATATTGGTAGCTTGTTCAGAGTTGTCTTTTTACATGCTCTTTAAATTCTTTCTATTGCCTTGTGTGTCGAGTGCTTTTAGAAAGGGACTTTGTACATCCTTGAATTCCCCTGTATGAGTTTCCCAGTTAGGGCAGATTATATACTTAAAAGTATAAAATAGATATCGTGCTCTTTAAAATTAAATTTTTTTCTCCCAGCCCTCCTCTCTGAGATGTCACTGGGTTGCAGTATCTTCTCTGCAAATCAAGGCTGGAGACTTTGAGCAGCACTGTTACAGGGAACATTTCTGCAGGGAAAGGCACAAGGAGAAGGATGCTTCTTGAAATGGGCTACTACTGTTTCAGCCAGTTATTCTTTTAACTAGAAAATGAGAGTAACATAGAGGCTATTAAATCATTAATTACAGCATGTACTTCTTTCTCTAAACACAGACAAAACACGGTTAAGAGGTAGCAGAAAGAAATAACTTTCCCTTATTGTGAAACTAAGTGCAGGATGTGAGGTATCAAGCAGGAACCGTGCACAAACTTGTATTTTTTTTCTGATGGAGTTTATACCAGCATTTTCCTTAATTATTCTTGATGTTTTGCCCATTATACCATTAGCTTCTTCGGAGGACAAAGATAAGTTGCCAGTATCCACAAGAGTGAAGTGTGAAAGCATTTAATTATTGATATCTTAGTAACCAAGGTTCCAAAATGACGTTGTCAAAATCCATAATGATCAGACAGAAAATGTATCAGCTTGTTGTTGAAAAATACATCTCAGACTGTGTGGGATCGGAACATGCACAACCCCAAGAAAATAAACCACCAGTTTCCTGCATTCCCACTATGCTTTACCCAGTATTTTCTGTGCTTGAAAATTCTTATTGGTAATGTTCTCCTCATTCTTCATTTTAATTTTAGCCTTTCCTTGATTGTTAATCTCATACATACGTTTCACTAAATGAACTCCCGCGTTCTCACTGGGCGGATCTGTAAATCAGTTAAACGGTCAAGCAGAGCCTCACGTTATAATGGTCTGTGTTCTCCATCTCTTTAAAATACAGGTTTCATTAACAGAACAGAGCTGTTTAATACATATTTTCTTTGTATCTTGAATTAAGGATTTCTTTTCTCCCTCCTGCTGAAGGCTGTGGGAAGGGTACACAACTCATTCCTGTACAGGGAATTTCTGGCTGCCACCTTCTGGCACAGGGGCTGGAGGGTCTGGGGGGAGGCAGGGCAGCACCCGGGAAGAGCTGGCAGGGCCTGGCAGGGTTTTGTGGGTGTCTGTCCTGCTGTGGGTGTCTGTCCTGCTCCTGGCACCCTGCCTGGGCAAGGGCAAAGGATGGCAAGTGTGCAGGAGAAGAGGGCAGCTCGTGGTGGCTTTGCCAGCATCGTGTCCCGTGGATTTACCCCTGGCAGGCTGTGCTGTCACCCCCTGCAGAAGAGCTTTGTGTGTGAACCTGTGCCAAGGCAGGGCAGGGTCACAACCCCCGTGGTATCAGCCATGCCCTGTGTTTCCAGGGCTGGGCTCACACAGGTTCCAGTGGGCAATTCCATGGAGGTGTTGCTCCTCTTCCTCCTCCTGCAGCAGAGCTGGGCTGTACCTGCTGCTGGGCACGTGGTAGCTGAGACCTCAGGGAACGAGTCAGTTTGTAAACAAATAAACCAAAAAGTTACCTGAATATATATTGAAATAATTAAAAGTTACTTGAGTGTATATTTAGTCTACAGCCAAATTAAAAAAATAAAATAAAACTCCCTTGCTGAAGTGCTATTTACCATTAATATATTTAATTAAAAGATACTTCTGTGTTCCATTTTTCACTCTCTCACAGGTGCCAGAGCTTTCATGTTTATTAATAGCATTAGATCAAATAATGCAGATGTTTGATTTCAGACACTGGGATATGTAGCAGGTTAATCTTTCTAGAAGGATACACTAAAACTATTTTGGTTTTCTTTGTGCCATGAAGTGTTTTACGAACTACTTTCAAAATAGGGATACTAGTGTAAGAAAAATTACATTTCAAATCTGCTTTTTCTTTGAAGATTTTTTTATCCTAATTCTGTTTCCAGCAATAGATCTTAATGTGTAAGATATCCCTAAAAAATTCTTGTATTACAGGGTGTGCATTTCACAAAGCTATTTAGGATTCTTTGCTTTTATGTAGTAGAGGTTTTACTTTCTGTATTCAGTGATTATGTCTCAGAGCTTAAAAAGCTTAAACGTGGGTACTTAATTTGTGGTGCGGTGCTCTTTCTGAACTTGCTGCTGTTACAGGTACAGAGGGATGTTATAAAATCAGAGGTCACTGCTGCAATAGTCATGTGCAGATACTGAAAATGCATGTAAGAGGTGTTTTTATACAGCAAGTAGTACAGCAGGTAACTGGATTTTTTTTTCTTTTGCCAAATAATGTTCAAGAGCTATGATTTATTTAATTAATATTAAAAAAAAAACAAACCAAACCAACAGGTAATTGATGATGCCCATGTAATGTCTATGGACATCTTATCAGCATTTGTCTTAACAAGCTCTGTTGGAAAAATGTTCTCAAAAATTATGAGTTCTTTGCTTTCTTTCCTACTAGAATGTCAGAATCAGCTCTTTTATCCGGGATCATTTTTTGAATACCCCCAGAGGTTTGCTTTCTTCATGGTCTCCTAAATGAATAGCACAATGTACTTTTCACCAATAGCCAACATGGCCCTTGTTTGTTAAACTTCATCCCTTTTCCCTACCTCCCCAGTTTTCTTTGAACCCATAGTGTCTGGAAGAATTGTAATTGATGCCGTATGGGTAACGCTTTGTGATAAAGGAATGGGCTGTTCATAGAATCCAACAGCAGTTATCATTTCTGCATTATTTCTCGTGTTTCCTTTGATGTCCACTACCTTGATGGAGTGCAGGGGTATTAAAACAACTCTTTATGTCTGAGCCCACCATTATTCTTTATGTTTATTGCAGTGGTAACCAGAGGCCCTGTTCAGATCCGGGGTCCCTTTGTACTAAACACAGGACATGGGCCTTGTCTTGAAGAGGTCACAGCGTAATTTAGTCCACATTAGTTAATTTTCTCTAAATATTGCCTTTTTTCCTTACTCACCAAAAATGAAAACAGTTTATATAACATCACATTGTGAGGTGAGGTAGAATATTTTGACAGTGCCCATTGCCTCAGCAAAACTTGCTGCAGGGTTTTCTTGCCACGTTCAGCAGTTCATTACCTGGCTGTAAAACTCTGGACTGAATGCTGGTAGAAGACAGTTTGAAAATCCGTTGTTAACTGCTGTCATTTTTTAGCCAATTGTAAAGGATTTTCCTGTTCAAATCCTGAAATTTTAATTTCACTAAGAGCTAGGCATTTCACGTACACAAGTCTTTGAAAATCTCAGCTTCAAGGGACAAAGGTAGTATTTAAAATTATAGAAATAAAGGTGAGGTTTATCTGTTTTAGATTAATGGTTGTGTTCATGCAGTTTATAAAAAAGGACCTTAATTTTTATAAACCATCATGTTTCAGTTTTTGCTGTGCAAATTGAGTAAAGTATGGAAAGTAATTTTATTTTTAACAAAAAAGCTTACTTTTATGGCAGTACAAAATCACTAATCGCTGCTGTTGTCCTGGATTTGGCTGGCATAGAGTTAATTTTCTTCCTAGTAGCCGGTACAGTGCTGTGTTTTGGACTTTAGGGTGAGAATAATGGGGTAATGCACTGATGTTTTAGGTGTTTCTGGGTACTGTTCACACAAAGTCAAGAGCTTCTCAGTGTCCCATGCTTGGCCAGTCAGGAGGGACGCAAGAAGCTGTGAGGGAGCATGGCCAGGACAGCTGACCCAAGCTGGCCACAGGGATATTCCATGCCACAGAACATCAGGCTCAGTGTGTAAGCTGGGGGAGTTGGCCAGGAGCCACCGACTGTTGCTTGGGTACAGGCTGGGTTTTTTTGAGGTTTATTTTTTTCTCTCTTTTTGTTGTCTCCCTTTCCAGTGCATTATTATTATTATTATTATTATTATTACTACTACTACTATTTCTGTTACTATTGTTGTTTCAGTTGTTAAACTGTTCCTAACTCAGGGGTTTTGCCTTTTTTCTGAGTCTCCTCCCATCCCACCCGGGGCGTGAGCAAGTGGCTCGTGGTCCTTGGGTGCCAGCTGGGGTCAAAGCACGAGGTGTCCCGGCCCATCCTGGGGTGGCTCTGGGTGGCTGGAGGCTCCTTGCTGGTGGCCAGGCAGTGCAGGAGGGCACTGGTGTGACCTCACAGCTGTCCCTGCTCTCTCCACACCTCTCACCTCATGATGAACCTGGGCTGCAGCACGGGATGCTGTTTCTCCTGCAGCCCTTGGAAAGCAGGTGGAGTGGGATGGGCTGGAATCAGAGTGTTTCTGTTGAGAGCTGAAATCCGTGTGAGGATGGATTTATCAGTGGTGTTAACATCACAGAAAACCTGGAAAAGTTCAAGTGTTTGAGTTAGGACCAACATTTCTGACAACAAACACGGGAGGACACGCAGACTTATTGTCACCTTTGTCACACGTTCCTTCTGACATGAGGAGACCAGCTGCAGCACTTGCAGATTATGCACACTGTATATTGATTTTGTTTTTCCTAGGTACTTTCAATGTGTCAACAATAACTGCGCTTGTGTATCTTATTACTAAGATGATTGCAAAGAATTTCTTAAGCATTAATTAATTATAACATCCCAATATGAAAGCCAGATTCTGCATTACTGTGCAATTCCATTTAAATCAGCAGAACTGCTTTTAAACCTACAGGCAACTTGACCCAAAGGTGTATAGTAGAGCTTATTGGTTATTGCAGTAATTACAGAGAGAGAGAAGGTGAAAGGGATGAAATGGGTTGGCTGAAGTCACACAGCACATCAGAGCTTGGAATAAACTTGAATTCTCATCATAGATTTTTTACTGCTGTCTCACAAGCTCAGATCTCTGGTAGTGTTTTTTTAAGGTTTTTGATTGTAGTAATGTAATGTAAAAACTAATCTATTTTTATTCAAGTTTTTCACCATTCATGGAGCAAACCCTTCAGGCTTTCTGTGGACACATAACAAGTGTCACAGCTAAACTCCATCTCCTTTCTGCAGTTAAAGCTTCCTTCAGTCAGTTTCAAAAAAGAAAAAAAGGGGTCTTGATAATAAAATGGCACAATGTATATTTATGTTCATGCTTTTTAAAAATACAATGTATCAAAAATTAATTCACCTTCATTCTTTGTAAGAATTACCACTTAATTACCTGGGGATCTCAAGGACTCTTTGGTACAAAGTTTACTGAATACCTAATGTACAGTGGTGGCTTTAGTTGAAAAACTTCTGCTAAATGAATCTGTATATTTTCAATTTTCAATGAACCTAATAGTAACTGGAGTATTTGGCAGTAGGAAAAAAAAAAATCAGGTGTTATTTTGCAATGTGCCTGTTGCTCCTGTGGTCAGGGCTCTTAAAAGAATGCTGAAAACTGAGGCAAGAAGATAGGACCTTTCAGCATCCAAAAAGCAGACTTTTTACAATATCAGTTAAGGAAATATTGGTTCTCCCACAGTGAACCTAAAGGTGAATTATGGCCAGGTAGCAAATGGAAAATTGTGCAGTCCCCTGGTGTCCTTACAATTTTATTACAGAATCCAGAGTGATGTCTAAGTTAAAACAAGTTGTCCATTTCTCTATGACTTCTCAGGAACGTTTTTTTTCCTTGGACTTCAGCTTAGTGTTTTCAAGCAGACCAATTTTGTTATTCATACAGTTTGAGTAGAGGGAGAAAAGGAGGGGCTAAAAATAGATCTTATAATGGAACCTGTGTATGTTCTTAACCATGGTGAGACACTTATCTGTCCATTATGTTGTTGACTAACGTTAACTTCTGTGCTGGCTTTGTAATGTATTGCATTAAGCTAAATGAAGCTATTGTGTGATGTATCAAGACACAGTCACGTAGGTTTGCCTGGCCATTTGCTCTCATTAGTATTGTATGTGATGGACTTTAATAGCTGTGAAGAGCTCGTGGAGATACTTAGATCAACGGTGTGTGGGTCTGTGCCTCCTCCTGGAGTCCTTCTGTGCTCCTGGCTTGTCCCAGCCCCATGGGAAGTGCACCAGGCTAGCAGAAACACCTCCTCAATAGCTGTGCTCATAGCAGGTCCCCGAGCCATAAATTCACCTTTTTGGTCAGTAGGGTAGATTTGGGGACTGCTATGGACATGGTGCATGGAGAGATCGCTCTGTGTGCTCTCCCCCGAGCTGTCTCCTGGTCACAGGGAGTGCTGGGGACACGCCACAGGGCAGGGTGGTCTCGCCTGCCCCCAGTGCAGCCCCAGCCCTGGGGACACCTGACCCTCCAGGGGCCTGGGCTGTGCCCTGGGCTCTGCGAGCAGGGAGATGAAAGGCATGGCTTGCCTTAAAAACTTCTGTTATGTGTGCATGTATGTGTTAAAAATCTGTAAACAAGTATTTACATGAATGCTCGGCTGGCTCCAGGCAGCGTTTGCAGAGAGAGGTGATATCAATACTCTGTTGTCTTGAAACTGCTTCCACTTGTATTCAAATCAAAGTAACACCCAGTGGCTTTTACTCTTTTAACATAAGTAGCGATAATATCCTGAACCATGCTTTGCAAAAGTCCTTAAATACAGTTTTAGGAAATGCAGGCTGTAGGACGAGAGAGACACCTGCCTAGGCTGCAACAGGATTCTGCTTTTTGTGCAAATGCTGAATTCTTCCTTCTGAAATTTCATTATGTTTTGCAAACAAGGCTGTTGTGTATATTACAGTAAGGGATCTATTTTATTCATAAAACTGTGGCTCATATGTGCAGTTTTCTGTTCTGCAGCATGTCCATAAAATCTCTCCCTCTTCCTCTCCCCTTTATCAAGGTGCAGTAGGAAAGGCTGATACCCATTTTCTCTCCTGGTAGATCGTGATTCAACTGAGATAAGCAAGGCAATTTGATATTCAGAGATCAAACTACCCTTCTTCCTTGTGGCACAGTGTATGTGCTGAGAGAGTGACCCTCTGCCCCTCCAGATGAACTCGTATGCTGTGCAGTGTAGTATGTGCTGTGATGCTGATC
>NW_024497963.1:897746-902746 GCF_017590055.1 Onychostruthus taczanowskii | reverse complement strand
CAGAGTGAAGAGATCCACGAGGACAAACGCGTGCAACATCAGACACACACACACATCCCCAACGCAGAGCAGGACGGGAAGGCGCACAGGAAGGGTCCTGCAGGCGCACCTTGCAGGGCCACGCGCCTAATCTTGCCTGTACATTAATAACCCCCCCATATTATTATTATTACACATCCTTGAGTTTTGTTTGAGTAGCACAGAGCAGTTGGGGAGTTAGATTGACACTGATAGCTGCCTGGAGCACACGCTGGCGGGAGCTGTTACAAGCCTGAGCATCTTTGGTGCGAGCCGGAGATGAGCCGCGGGAGCGCGGGGACCTGAGCGGCACGTGGGAGCGGCGTGTCCCGCGCCTCCATCTGCGTACTCCAGGAGCACATCCACGTGCTTGCTCTCAGGGCAGCTGCGAGGGGAAGGCAGCAGTTGTTCCCGTGCCATCCCGAGGAGAGGCTGTGCTCTGCGGCGCTCGACGGGCGGCCGTCGCGGAGGGTAGCGGGGGGCCACAAACAGATGAGTCAGCCTTGTGCGTCCAGGTGCCTTCCTCATTTCCTAGATGCCATGCTGCAACACAGTCAGACATTCATCAAGTTACCAAACACTCTACAATAGCAACAGAAAGTCAATGAAGGTTTATATGTCATTGCTAGTTTCCTGAGTATCCAGGGAGTGATTGACTGCATTCACATTCCCACTGTGGCACCAGTAGATAATGAGATGTATAGGAGCAGGAAGCCTTCCCACAGCATGAACATGCAGGTAGTGCATGGTGCCAGGAACATTATTACTAATGTCCATGCCAAATATCCTGGATCCTCACAAAATGCTTTCATATTTCAATACCGAGCTAGATAGTGAAATTATGGTTGCCTGGATATGGACAGCTGCTTTGGTAAGTATGTTGTAATCTGCAGATTAAATATTTTTTATATAACTGATAATGGCTTATTAAACAGCTTACCATTTCATTAACATATATTCATAGATGTTGCAGGTGATAGCGGGTTTTCTTTGAACAATGATTTTACGGTCTTTCTTTTTTAGAAACCTGCCAAATTTTAGGGCAAATTAATAGACTGCAGCTAAGTACCTGGCTGGAAGAACTACTAGAAATTGTTTTGAAATTAATTATTTTGGTTCTTATGCATCATGGTGTATTTCAGATTTTACTTGTGGCACTACCTTAGGTGTCCAAAAGCCATTGACACAGTCAGATATCACCTGTAAGTTGGATGTTGGAGAGGATTGGACAGACTGTGAGATGGAGGTGCACTTGCAGCAGTACCTGGGAGGAGCAGGAGACGGGGGAAATTAAGTGTGTGTGTCTAGAGAAACTGACTGTGTTTCTTCCTGTGAAAAGTGATTGTTTCACTGGGGCAGGATCAGCAAATCTGATAGAAGTTTTGGAGAGAGAGTTACAAAGGAGGCAGCTGTAACAAAGCAGAGTACTCAGTGAGCCAGCTGGGCAACACCTCTGATGATGAGGCAGGGTTTGGTGGCTGCAAACGAATCTGTGTTGATTTAACTAAAGCTATGCTTTTAAACTAATTTAAATCTGGTCATTTTCATAGCAGCGTGGTGCAACTTGCAGCGTTAAATCAAAATAGGGCGTTCTTGTACTGAAATAAGGTTGGCACTGCAATGTAGTTGTAACTGCTTAGAAATAAATCTCAGCTGGAGAAATGCAGATGAATGTGTGGTTGGATGTGAGGAAATGCTCCCTTTGCCTTTAGAAAGGCTGAACAGTAAACTATGGAGTTCAACCAGGCAGTTTGTCCATCCTTTTCCCAGGTCAGATCTTTGTGCAGGAGTGCCTTTGGTTCAGCTCTGCAGAACTGGCTGAGGGAGAAAGTACCTTTGGAGGATGCTTTTCAATTAACTTCAGCAGTTTGTGTCTGGGATAAGCCATCATTGTGCTGCTTCACTTTATCTAATGTAACTGCTGAACTTCTTTTCCAAGTTTTACTTTCCGTTTCAGCCATGCCCTTTTATATTTAAACCTTAGTACATTATCCTGTGCCAAGAAGAAGTCTCCATTCACTGAGACCAGCTCTTTCCTTTAGGATCTCTTGTCTGCCTTCTCCAAAGGTTATCAGAAAGCTCTTCCTTGAGTTAAAAAATCCTGTGAGTATTTGGAGTGGAATGCCTGCTCACAAGGAACTGATGGGACTTGTGGGACAATTGTCTGTCTCTGTCAAAGGCTCCCCTTACTGATGAGATCCTACAAATAAAATACTGTATGTGCTTTTTGACTGCAGTCTAAAAGAGGTAATATGATAAAAACTAAGTACTTTTTTTTTGTATGTTTAGTGATTGTTTTGTATGTTTAGTGATTCTAGCTGAGTTGTGGAATTAATGTCCTAGAAGTTTCTTTGTATAAGAGCAATGTGCATCCTTGGTTGGTTTGAAAAGCTGGAAGAGGTGAGGATGGTCCAGGTCACTGTGTAGCAGTACTTGCCTAGTGCCTGTTTTGGCTCCCATCTCTGCTGAGGATTTCTGGACTGTACAAACTCAGACTGGAGAAGTTATTGTGTATCTTTCCTCTTTTCAATATGTGTTATTAAGAAGCTAAACTTTGTAATAAAGAAGTCTACTCGAAAGAATTGTGCTGTGTTGCAGACATCCTTCTGTGATGCATTAGAAGGATAACATGCACTATTGCAACAGTAAAAGGCTGCCTTGCCAAATGTACTTGAATTTTATTAAGTCCTGCCATCTGCTTTCTTTTTAGTATCCTTAAGTTCATGAGGAAAAGATCTAGGTGTTTTCCATCTTTAAAAAACGCCTTGCAATTCCTGTTGTTTGTTTTTGTTTCTAGTATTCCTTTGTTGCTGCTTCTTACTGATGCCCAGATCCCTTGCGCTTCTCAGTGTAGCCTTGGCCAAGGAGAACCTCGTTGTTCTCAGTTGCTCTCTGGGTAGCATCAGTGGGATCTGTCATCAGGGAGCTGTTCCCAGCCACTTCCAAGTTTGATCTGAAATATTTCCCCCATTTTCCCTGTTGCAAAAATTTTCTAGGCCGCTGGAGAGGCTCCATTTTGTCCAGGTTGCTTTTGCATGAGCAGACAAAGTACTTTGCAAGGACAGCAGGCACCGTGTGTTTTTGTGAGAGAACGCAATGCTTTTCCTTTGTTTTAAATGCTTTTTTAATATTTTAGGGCTTGTCTACAGAGAGAGATTATATCACGTTATGGTAGAGCAGCAATTTAAAGTAGCAATTTTCAAATGAATCAAATTAATTCAGAATAAAACATTCCTGTTCTGGCACAAATTAATCATGAATAATTAATTACCAATAATTAATGAGAAGTAACTATTTGGTATTTACAAGCCCTTAACAGTTTTAGTTTTCTCTCAGCAGCTCTGTCAGAGATCTGTTTACTGGCAGCAGCACATCAAGCCTGTGTAAGAGCAAGGAGAACAATTAAAAAGATGAAGGTACATAGATTTTTGTACTGCAGAATCTTTGGGGACGGTTCTACCCATGGAGATGGAAAGCACGTGTGGTTTTGCTCGCTGTTGGTTTTGCAGTTTGCCCATATTGAAGGCCTGTAGTTAACAGTGGACTAACTGTCCAGTGTTTTGCTGTAGGAACAGGATGACTGATTTGTGACTGTCTGCGTGCTGTTGCGAGGGTGTTGATGTGTTGTGTTGTGCCGTGGGGGCCGAGCAGGGCCGGGTGCTGTCCCCTGCGAGGGGCTCGTGGGGCCGGGCAGCCGAGTGCCACAGCGGCTTTTCTGCAGCGTGGGTGCCAGAGCTTTGAGTAGCACTGCTGGGAGCCTCTGCCTGGAAAGCACGGAGAAGGCATCGCGAGCACTGGCTGGGGGAAGGCAGTGTGTGGGAAGGGCAGTTTCAGGCGGTGAAGAGGCTCAGGCCAGTGGCACAGAGCTCCTTAGGGCCCGGGCAGGCGGATGCACATGGGCACAGAGGGAGCAGACAGAGTCTGGACACGCTCTGCTCCCTGCACGTGTGGACATGGACACAGCAGGCTCTGCTAGAGGTGGGAGGGCACAGGAGAGGGGTGTATGTACCACTCAGAAAAATACCCCAAGACTACCAATATCCTGACAGTTGGCTTGTTGTCATCCTTCCCAGAACCCCTCCTCACGCGCAAGCCCCTTGGCAGTAGAGAGAGGGCTCACACATTTCCTCTATTGTTGCTTTATTAAAGATACAATAAACTCTCTCCGATTGTATCTGTTTGGTGTAATGTCTACCAGCACTGCATTCAGACAGGCGTTCGCTCGTGTGCAGAGGTGGAAATGAAGTATAAACCTGATTCCATTGTTGGGATGTGCTGCCAACACAGCACTTAACCACCACCCACCACTGACAAACAGTCTGATGGTCACATCTGCACGTCAGTCCCATAAAAGGAAACCCTGAGACTGTCAGAGTGTGAGGCAGAGCATTAGTGATTTCAATTCTGTTTTATTTTCAACTTGAAATGGAGGAAAACAGACAAAAAACAAATAAGAAAGCTAAACAGTTGCGTGAGAGCTAGCAATTTGCTGGGCTCCAAGTGACAGACACTGCATTATCATAATTGTCTCTTCTACATGATAGGACAGAAAAATAATAATGTCATTTTATTTATAGCTGGGGTGCCCCCTTTATGAGAGTCATACAAGTTTCTGCCAAGTGGAGTAGGTCAAATGACATCTTTTGATCAGGCCTGTCCAAAGAGATCAAAGATGAATGGCAGGTAATGGATATCCAATGACAAACCAAATCTAAAACAGAAATAAGGCTGCCAGAGTCTGCCAGTTACCCATTAAAGGCTCACCTAACTAAGGCAGGCTGTTTGACATGTTAGCCGACCACCTAAATCAGCCAAGCGTAGGTGCTAAAATTGTGTATTATCATTGGAAATGGCTATTATTTCCTCCGTAACATTTCTGTTAAGGCTTTGTTTGCGTAGGGCTGACCTGCAGTCAGAAGTGGAGTCCTGAGTGAAGCAAAGCCTTCAGGCTCTCAGCAGGTCAGAGCTGTTCATAGTCATTA